>NC_057741.1:12309008-12316404 GCF_004010195.1 Chiloscyllium plagiosum
GGATGGTCACCCGAAGGTCCGAGGCTGAATGTCTGGACCACTGAAGTGTTCCCCAACTGGGAGGGAACGCTCCTGTCTGTTGATTGTTGTGCGACCATCACTTGTTGGATACCATCACTTTCAATTCCCTCCTTGAATCAAACAATGCCCTGACCTGGAACCAGAATGTCATTTCTTCACATTTGATGGATCAAAATCCCAGAACATCCTTCCTAACAGTGTTCTACCACATCAACCGCAGGGCTTTAAGAAGGTAGCGTGTCATCATCTTCTCCAGGGCAGTTAAGGATGGGCCATAAATGCCTGAATAGCCCCAATGCCTACATCCCTTGAAAAAAAAGAAAAAAATACATTATCTTGATCTTCACATCAGTCCATCAACCTGTGTTTTTTTACCTTGTAATCCTGATGCAGTATTAACCATGTAAATATGTGCACTCACGCAGCTGACACTGAACAAAGAGTACATTTTATTGATTAGCTTTTTGATATGTTGTTTATTAAACACAGAGAAATGAAGCAAGTGTCACAGAATGTGATCAACAGATTTGCAAATAATAGGATTGCCATTGACTTCTCAAGGATGCGGAGGTCAATTCAAGTGCTATGGCAGCATACTTGAAAATTGTGGAAATGCAACAGTATGGGTCAGAGATATGCATGCTTCAGATGTAGAAAGTGGAGGTCAACTAGAAACACAAAGGTGTGTAAATGTGAGGTTATTCATTTTGGTAGCAAAAGCAAGAAGGCTGATTAATGATTTGCGATCGAGTGGGGAGGTAAAACAAGACCTGGGTATCCTTATACAGTAATCATTGAAGGTGTACATATAGGTATAGCAGACTGAGAAAAAGGCAAATAGTATGTTGGCTTTCATAGCAAGTGAACTTGAGTACAGGAGGAGGGATGTCTTACTGCAATTCTAGTGGGCCTTAGTGAGGCTGTAGCTGAAGTATTGTATATATTCTTGGTCTCTTTATCTGAGAAAGGATGTACTGAGTATGGAGGGAATGCAACTGAGGTTTACCAGACCAATTCCTGGGATGGCAGGACTGATGATATGACGAGAGATTGGATCAGTTAAGACTATCTCGACTGGAGTTTAGAAGAATGAGCAGATGATCTAACCGACACCTATATAATTTAAAGAGGCCAAGGCAGGCTCTACGTAGGGAGAATATTCTCAATGGCAGGGGAGATCAGAACCCCCAGAAGTCACAGTCAAACAATATAGGATAGGCCACTTAGGACTGAGAGGGGGGCAAACTTTCTTCAGCCAGAGATTGGTGAGCCTGTGAAGTTCTCTGCCACAGAATGTGGTTGAGGCCGAAGTATTGAATGTTTTTAAGAATATCTTAGATATAGTTCTTAACCTCTTGAAAGGGTATGAGGAGAAAGTGGGAACAGGAGACTGAATGGGATAATCATCCATGATCCTACTGAATGGCAGAGCAGACTCAAAATGCCAAGTGGCCTACTCCTGTTCCTATTTTCATTTTTTCCCATATTATATTTCTACTACAACACCCATGTGAGGACTCTGATCTGTCACCCAGCTTAGAAAGGCAGACAAAATAACAAAGTTGTATTCAGTCTAACTTTCAATCTTGTTAATGGGGTAAAAATAAAACTTGAAGTTCATCACATATTCAGCTATATATGGTTTCCACAAGAGTGAAATTTGATTACTGCATTGATAATGAAGGCAGGTTCAGGAATTGTGAACATCTAATAAAAGCTTAATTTGCAGAATGTGATGAATGCTTTGCATATATCATTGTGCTCAGACTCCCTGTAGCACCTCAATGGAATAAGTTAAGACATAATCTCTAGCTTCATTAAAAGGAAATTTGTGCTCCTGACTCTGATAATAGAATAATAGATGTTGAGTACCTGACTTTTGAATTGCAAGAAATATTAATGCTTGATATTGTTTTTAAAAGTCTTGTCATCATACCTTTATATTCATTCAGAGGATATGTATGTCATTGGCTAGGCCAGCCTGTATACCAAAGAAAAGTGGAACTGAAAAGCGAAAGGTTACTATGACAAATACTTCTGCGCAATTATTTCAAAGTAATTATAATGTTTGAACTTGAAATTTTCAAAGCATATGAAAATTGTCAGTCATTCCACACCATATGATGTGCTCCATTTAATTTGTTCCAGTGGGGACTAAAGTAGGCTGGGAAAATATATTAAAGAGAAAAACAGTCAATGAACATTTAAATACATTTTTTAAGCAGATTCTTCATAACGCTTCGCAAATATTTATTTCTGTCAAGAAAAGGATTTAATGAGAAGGATGATCCATTCATGTTTAACAAAGACGGTCAGGTAGAGTATTCGAACAAAAACTAACAGTAGGCCAAGTGGCATTATTGTCAGTGTTGAGAGTGTGTTGCTGGAAAAGCACAGGAGGTCAGGCAGCATCCAAGGAGCAGGAAAATCAACATTTCAGGCCGGAGCCTTTCATCAGGAATGTGAGGCTCTGACCCGAAATGTCGATTTTCCTGCTCCTCGGATGCTGCCTGACCTTCTGTGCTTTTCCAGCAACCCACTCTCAACTCTGATCTCCAGCATCTGCAGTCCTCACTATCTCCTGGCATTATTGTTAGACTGATCCAGACACTCAGGCAATTTTCTGCAGATACGTGTTTGAATACCACCATGGCAGATTGTGGAATTTGAATTAAATTTTAAATATCTGAAATGAAGAGTCTAATGATGACCATGAAATAATTGTCAATTGCTGGAAAAAAATGCATCAGATTCACTAATATCCTTTTGGAAGGGTCACTGTCATCCTTACCCAGTCTAGCTTACATGTGACTCCAGGACCTAGAGGATTCTGATTGATTTTTAACTGGTCTATGAGCAATTAAGAACATAGAACAGTACAGCACAGTACAGACCCTTTAGCTCTCGATGTTGTACCCACCTTTTATCCCACTCTAAGATCAAAATAACCTACACACTCTTCATTTTACTATCATCAATGTGCCTATCCAAGCGTAATTTAAATGTCCATGGCAGTGCATTCCACACACCCACCACTCTCTACGTAAAGAACCGACCTCTGACATCTCCCCTAAATCTTCCTCCAATCACCTTAAAATTATGCCAAAAGTGAGGACTGCAGCTGCTGGAAATCAGAGTCTAGATTAGAGTGATGCTGGAAAAGCACAGCCGGCCAGGCAGCATCCGAGGAACAGGAAAATCGATGTTTCGGGCAAAAGCCCTTCATCAGGAATGGAGGCAGGGAGCCTCCAGGGTGGAGAGATAAATGGGAGGTGGGGTGGGGCTGTATTCTGCCTCCATTCCTGATGAAGGGCTTTTGCCCAAAACGTCGACTTTCCTGCTCCTCGGATGCTGCCTGACCAGCTGTGCTTTTCCAGCACCACTCTAATCGAGATTAAAATTATGCCCCCTTGTGATAGCCATTTCTGTCCTGGGAAAATGTCTCTGACTATTCAACTCTATCTATACCTCTCATTTACACCTCTATCAAGTCACCTCTCATCCTTCTTCACTCAATGAGAATAGCCCTAGCTCCCTCAAACTTTCTTCAGAAGACATGCCGTCCAGTCCAGGCAGCATCCTAGTAAATCTCCTCTGCATGCTCTCTAAAGCTTCCACATCATTCCTATAGTGAGACCACCAGAACTGAACTCAATATTCCAAATGGGGTCTAACAAGGACTCTATAGAGTTGCCGCATAACCTCATGACTCTTAAACTCATTCCCCCTGCTAATGAAAGCCAATACATCATGCGTCTTCTTAACAACCCGATTAACGGCCGGACAAAGATAGTGTTACTGAGTGTGGGAGAGGAATGGAGCCGGCGGCTGAAGGAACAAGAACAGGACCCGCTGGAAAAGCTGAGCAGGTCCAGCAGCTCATGTCGGGAGAAATGTGAGGAGGTGTTTCGGGTCCGGTGATCCTTCTTCAGAACAGGACCAGGTTTCAGGAACATCCCAGGAGGTCGCCAGGTCCGAGCGCCAAGACCTGGCTCCTGCCCCCGGGGAGAGGAGACAGTGAGACAGGGTAGGATTGGGAACCGCGGGAGGAGGGAGACTGGGGAGTTTATAAACTCCTAGGGGGAGGCCTGAGGCCTCCAATAAAAGCCCCACAGGCCCAGTGTTTATTTCACCGGCGAAGGAGCTCTCGGGTTGCCCGGGCAACCGGCCGCCAACTTTGTGAGGGTCAGGCACATGTTGTCTTGGGACGGGGTTGTTGGATTGTTGTATAATATTGATCTCCTCTGTACTTTTAATCTTGAAGATTTTTAAAATGTACACTGGCTTCAATTTATGAATTCTAAGTACAGAAGCAAAATATAAACATCTCCTTACATGCATCCCAACATGTGCACAGGAACCAAGACTGTTTCAAGATTTACTGAGGTGCTGAATCAATAGCTCTTTCTCTTTTGATTGACAAAGGTGGTGCCCAGCAGACTCCTGCACACAGCCTGTTCTGTCAGCTTTTATGGGAAAGATAGGATAGCAAAACCGAGACACCAATGTAGCCAAGTAATCTGAAGTCACACTTTGGTGCTTTAATCGCCTCAAGCGCATGCCTTCAGAATAATGTCAAGGCTACAGGGGTACCAGGCTCCCCAAGACAGCCAGGATGGATAACAAAGAGGAGAGCTGAAGTGTTATCCTTATCAAGCCTGTAACGTCTTCAAAAATCTCTAACAAATTAGTTAAATGCAGTGTCCCCATCAGAAATCCCATGCAGACTCTTCCTAATCAATCCACCTTTCTCCATGTGACTACTAATTTTGACCAGAATATGTATTACTGGAAGCTTCTCCACCAAGTTTAAACTGGCAGGTGGGACTAGATTGGGTGGGATATCTGGTCGGCATGGATGGGTTGGACCGAAGGGTCTGTTTCCATGCTGTACATCTCTATGACTCTATAATTGCTGAGATTAACTTTACAACCTTTCTTAAACCAGGCTGCAATGTTTGCAATTCTCCAGTCTTCTGGCACCTCCTCCAAGTCCATGGAAGACTGATAAATTATGGCTTCCACAATTTCTGTTGTCCCTTCCTTCAAGATTGTTGAATGCATTTCATCAGTGCCTTGTCAAACTTTAAGTACCAAATGCTTATCGAAGACTTCTTTCATGTTAATTTTGAACTCTTGAGAGGTCATGTTGCGAAAAAAAAATTTGACTTTATAAAGCTCTGGTTAGGCCCTATTTGGAGTACTGTGTCCAGTTTTGGTCCCCACACCTCAGGAAGGACATACTGCCACTGGAGCATGTCCAGCGGAACATTTCTTCAGCCAGAGAGTGGTGGGTCTGTGGAATTCATTGCGAGAGAGTGCAGTGGAGGCTGGGACGCTAAATGTCTTCAAGGCAGAAATTGATAAATTCTTGATGTCACAAGGAATTAAGGGCTACGGGGAGATTGCGGGTAAGTGGAGTTGAAATGCCCATCAGCCATGATTGAATGGCAGAGTGGACTCGATGGGCCGAATGGCCTTACTTCCGCTCCTATGTCTTATGGTCTTATGGTCTAACTTGGGTGGCAACTTTGAAGGATCTATGGACATAGACACTAAGAACCCTCTGTTCCTTCACACTGCCAAGAATCCTGCCTTTAATCCTATATTCTGTATTCAAATTCGACCTTCCAAAATGAATCACTTCACACTTTTCCAGGTTCGACTCCATCTGCCACTTATCAGTCCAGTTCTGGATCCTGTCAAAGTCCCGTTGCAACTTACAACAGCCCTCCATATTATCCACCACTCCACCAAATCTTCATGTCATTGGCAAACTTATTAACCCAATCTTCCACTTCTATATCCAAGTCATTAATAAAAATCACAAAGAGCAGAGGTCCCTGGACAGATCCCTGTGGAACATCACTGGTCACTGAATTCCAGACTGTATATTTTCCATCTGCTACCCCCCTTCTGTCTTCGATAGACCAGTCAATTCTGTATCCAGACAGCCAAATTTCTCTGTATCCCCTGCCTCCTTACTTTCTGAATGAACCTACCATGGAGAACCTTATCAAACACCTTGCTAAAATCCATGTACACCAACTTCATTGCTCTACCTTCATCAATGTGCTTTGTCACACCCTCAAATAATTCAGTAAGGTTAGTGAGGCATGAGTTGCCCCTCACAAAGCCATGCTGACTATCTCTAATCAAATTATAATTTTTCAAGTAATCATGAATCCTGTCTCTTAGAATCCCCTCCAGTAATTTGACCACCACAGACATAAGACTGAATGATCTGAAATTCCGTGGATTATCCCTATTCCATTTCTTGAACAAGGGAATAACATTAAAGGGAATAACCCCTCCAATCATCAGTAGACAGGGAGAATGAAAAGATCATCACCAAAGACACAGCAATCTCTTCCTCGCTTCCTGTAGCAACCTTGGGTATATCCCATCTGGCCCAGGGGACTTATCTATCCTAATGTTTTTCAAAACTTTCAGAACATCCTCCTTCTTAACATCAATCTGTTCAAGCATATCAGCCTGCTTCAGTATTTATGAGACAGATGGACCTTGATGTTTGTCACAAACGGTCAATACACAAGGTCCCTCCACTATCCATGATCAATCCTACCCTCACTCTGACCATCCTCTTGTTCCTCACATAAGTGTCAAATGCCTTGGAGTTTTCCTTAATCCTACTCACTAAAGCATTTTCTTGTCCCCTTCTAGCTCTCCTAAGTCCATTCTTCAGTTCCTTCCTGGCTACCTTGCAACCCTCTGGAGCCCTGTCTCATGCTTGCCTCCTCAATATTAAGTAAGCTTCCTTCTTCCTCTTGACTAGATGTTCCACAGCCCTTGCCACCCAAGGTTCCTTCACCATACCACCCCTTCCTTGCCTCAGTGGGATAAACCTGTAAAGCACTATCGGTAAGTGCTCCTTAAACAACCTCCACTTTTCTGTGGTGTATTTCCCTGAGAACATCTGTTCCCAATTTAGGTGCCCCAGTTCCTACCTAATAGCGTTGTAATTTCCCCTCCCCCAATTCAAAACTTTCCCATACCATCTGCTGCTATCCCTCACCAGTTCCAAATCCGTACAACCCAGATGGCTTCCTTCTTCAAGGACCACAATTTCCCCCCAGATGTGGTCGACGCCCCAGTTCCTACCTAATAGCGGTGTAATTTCCCCTCCCCCAATTCAAAACTTTCCCATATCATCTGCTGCTATCCCTCACCAGTTCCAAATCCGAACAACCCAGATGGCTTCCTTCTTCAAGGACCACAATTTCCCCCCAGATGTGGTCGACGATGCCCTCCACCGCATCTCTTCCATTTCCCGCTCCTCTGCCCTTGAGCCCCGCCCCTCCAACCGCCACCAGGACAGAACCCCACTGGTCCTCACCTACCACCCCACCAACCT
>NC_057741.1:12316684-12348622 GCF_004010195.1 Chiloscyllium plagiosum
TCTTCCTGACCTCTCCGCCCCCACCCCAGTCTGGCCTATCACCCTCACCTTGACCTCCTTCCACCTATCGCATTTCCAATGCCCCTCCCCCAAGTCCCTCCTCCCTACCTTTTATCTTTGCCTGCTGGACACACTTTCCTCATTCCTGAAGAAGGGCTTATGCCCGAAACGTCGATTCTCCTGTTCCTTGGATGCTGCCTGACCTGCTGCGCTTTTCCAGCAACACATTTTCAGCTCTCCATGAGTATAGTAAAGGTCAGGGAGTTGTGATCACTATCACTGAAATGCTATCCCACCGAGAGATCTGTCACCTGGCCTGATTCATTGCCAAGCACTAAATACAATATGGCCTCCCCTCTAGTTGACTTACCTCCATATTGAGTTAGGAGCCTTTCCTGGGCAAACCTGACAAAAGCTGGTCCATCCAAACTATTTGAACTATGCAGGTTCCAATCAATATTAGGGAAGTTAAAGTCACCCATGACAACAACCCTGTTACTTCTGCACCTTTCCAAAATCTGCCTTCCAATCTGTTCCTCTGTGTCTGTGTTGCTCTTGGGGGTCTGTAGAAAACTCCCAATAAAGTGACTTCTCCTTTCCTTTTCCTGACGTCCACCCATACTGATTCTGTGGACAAACCCTCCACAATGCCATCCCTTTCTGCAGCTGTGATACTGTCCCTGATTAGCAATGCCACTCCCTCACCTCTTTTATCTCCCCCCATATTCCTTTTGAAACACCTAAGCTCTGCAGCATCCAACAACCATTCCTGCCCCTGTGATATCCAAGTCTCCATAATGGTCACAACATCATAGTTCCAAGTGCTGATCCTTGCCCTTATTCCTGATACATTTGCATTAAAATAGACACACTTCAACCCATCACACTGACTGCACCTTTGCCCTATCACTGTCTATCCCTCCTCACAGACTCTCTGCACATTGTGTCTTGCCATTCACTAACTACTCCATTCTCAAATCTGTAGTTCCGGTTCCCAACCCTCAGCCAAACTGATTTGAACCCTCCCAAAGAGCTTATTGATGCACCTCCAGTTCAAGTGCAACCCGTCCTTCTTGTACAGGTCCAACCTTCCACAGTTGATGTGGATCCCAATGATCCACATATCTGAAACTCTCCCTCCTACACCAGCCATGCAGCCATGTGTTCATCTGCACTTGTTCTCTGTTCCTAGCCTCACTAGCCCCTGGCACCAGTAGCAATCCTGAGATTACTACTCTGCTCATCCAGCTTTTTACCTTCCAACCTAACTACCGATATTCTCTTTTCAGCTCCACAACCCAAATATATCAGTTTACATACCAAGCACTCCCCAGCGTCTGCGTCTATTCCTGTTGAGCCTTCGCTCCACCTAGCCACGAGGTAAGTATTTACCTTC
This sequence comes from Chiloscyllium plagiosum, assembly GCF_004010195.1. Taxonomy (NCBI): domain Eukaryota; kingdom Metazoa; phylum Chordata; class Chondrichthyes; order Orectolobiformes; family Hemiscylliidae; genus Chiloscyllium; species Chiloscyllium plagiosum. The sequence goes on from NC_057741.1 coordinate 12,318,081, forward strand.
CCAGCAGCCCCTGGTCCATGCTGTCACCACTCCTGCTGCAGTCATGGGAATAAGGATGGGCAATAAATGCTGGCCTAGCTAGTGAGGTCCACACCTTGTGAATGATCTTTTTATGGAAAAGCTAGAGGATTAGTACCTCTTTAGCAGTAAATGGGCAACTGGTTGTGTGGAGTTTGCACATTCTCCCCGTTTCTGCCTGGGTTTCCTCCGGGTGCTCTGGTTTCCTCCCACAGTCCAAAGATGTGCAGGTCAGGTGAATTGGCCATGCTAGGTGAAGAGGTAAATGTTGGGGAATTGGTCTGGGTGGGTTGCTCTTCGGAGGGTTGGTGTGGACTTGTTGGGCTGAAGGGCCTGTTTCCACACTGTAAGTAATCTAATCTAATGGCTTGCATCGAAGGGTATTAAAGCAAGTAACTATAGGGATAGTGGAAACATTTGTCAAAACATTTCACAGCTCTCTGGATTTAGAAGGAATTCCAGCAGATTGGAAAATCACCAATCTGACAGGCCTACTCAAGAAGGGAGAGAGACAGAAAACAGAAAACTAAAGGCCAGTTAGCCTAACATCTGGCATTGAGAAAATGCTAGAGTCCATTATTAAGAAAGAAACATCAGAATATTTAGAAAAGCTTGATGCAATCAGAGTCGAAAAGTGTGGCATGGAAAAGGACAGCAGGTCAGGCAGCATCCGAGGAGCAGGAGAGTCGACATTTCGGGCATAAGCTGTCCTGCTTCTCAGATTCTGCCTGACCTGTTGTTTTTTTTCAGCACCAAACATTTCGACTCTGATCTCCAGCATCTGCAATCCTCACTTTCTCCTTGATACAATCAGAGTCAACACAGTTTTATGAAAAGAACACCATTTGATAAATATGCTATAGTCATTTCAGGATAAAACAAATATAGAGTAGATGAAAGAAGAATCGTATATGTACTGGATTTGGATTTCCAGAGGCATTTAATAAGGTGCCACAAAAGAACATGTGCAAGATAGGAACACACAATGTTGGGGTAGTGTGTTCACTTGAATTAAAGATCTGTTAATGCACAGAAAACAGTTTGGATTAATGGTCTTTTTTTAGATGTAAAGATACATCTAATAGAGTGCCACGAGGACCAGTCCTAGAGCCTCAATTATTTACTAGCTATAATAAAGATTTGGAAAAGAGGACAGAAATTGTTATATCCAAATTTGTTGATGATACAGAAATAGGTGGGAAGGCATGTTGTGGTGAGGATATGAGGAATCTGCATGGGGATATGTATAGGCTGAGTGAGGAGGCAAAAACTAAACTTGACAGATGGACTCTAATTTTGGAAATGTAAGGTGATGCACTCTGGTCGGAAGATATACTTTTTTGCATGTCAACAATTATTTGCAGATTATACCTATATAATAGTAATCATAACAGAAATCACTGCAGATGCTCCTAACATGATTTTCACTGCACTCTGTTCTCATTACATTAAAAAAATTGAAATCAACAAAAATATGACATTACTAATGTTTTATTTTCATAAACCTTAAATTCCTATTTTTGATCTCCTGTTTAACATCAATTGTTGGTATTTTTTCCCTTGTGAAATATTATGCTACTGTAAGGTGTGCTAATTAGTTGCTTGGCTGAAGTTGCAGAAATGTAAAGTGAAGCATTGGCAAGCCGGTTTGCACATGTAAAGAATGTAAATGAGGCATCGTTAGTCTACTAATTCAGAAATTAAAACAAAAAAAATACAGGAACATTGAATATCATTGATTGCAATGGTAGTAAACTATTTGTCTCGTACTTCCAGAAGTGCTGAAAAGTATTTCAGTGCTGTAACCCACAGGGTGAGTGATCATTACACTGCATACTTTTGTTGACTGAGAAATAACAGGCAACTCCTACTCACCCCACTAAGTTATGGTCAGTTGCATCAAAACTTCCTTCCTTCTTTACCCTTATATTATTTGAAGTCTAATCAATCTTGTATAGTTAAGATCATATATTACAATGAAATATTCTATAATATGCCTGTATATCTCTTTCTTTATCTCCTTTATGTTATTTAATGGTCTATATTAACCCTGAATAGCATAGCATTTCCTTTCTTTCTCCTGAAGTCCAATTGCACTGTGCTATGCTGTCATGGGACATCCTGTTGCCATGATGAAATCTTCAACTAACACTGTCACTCTTCTATTTCTGCTGTTTTATTGGTCCTAAGTCATTAGCGTCTATTGTTACCCTCAATAACGCTACATCCCCAACAGATGTAAATACTAAACATTTCTGTATCAGATTATGACTGATATTTAATGGAGGTAATGCAGTCTCTGCCTGTTTGTTTCCAATTTCTACCTAGCACTTTCACAAGACCTGAGGGCTTTTGCCCGAAATGTCGATTTTCCTGCTCCTTGGATTCTGCCTGACCTGCTGTGCTTTTCCAGCACTACTCTAATCTTGACTCTGATCTCCAGTATCTGTCGTAACTCACTTTCACCTTTCACAAGACCAGTCTCAGACTTTACCTGTGGTCAAGCGTCCAAAAGTTGGGCATTCTAAATTGATCCACAGCCGGAGAAATCTGGCCTGACAGAAAATTGTTGAAACTTTATTGCTGGAACAGCACAGCAGGTCAGGCAGCATCCAGGGAACAGGAGATTCGACGTTTCGGGCACAGGCCCTTCTTCAGGAATCAAAGATTCCTGAAGAAGGGCCTGTGCCCGAAACGTCGAATCTCCTGTTCCCTGGATGCTGCCTGACCTGCTGTGCTGTTCCAGCAATAAAGTTTCAACTTTGATCTCCAGCATCTGCAGACCTCACTTTCTCCTGACAGAAAATTGGCCAGCTCTACATCGAAGAGGAAGGAGATTCTAACAGAGCAGCTCAAATATTTGGATTGTTTGTGTTATATCGTTTGTCAGATGGCTAGAGCAAGGTAAGGAGTAAGTATGTGGGAATTTGGGAAATCTTTTTTAAGAAGGGATGCTTTGTTAATAAAATCAAGTTGAACCACAAATCAAATTCTGTATCTCTTTATCTGCCTCACTTACAAAATCGCTTGGGTTTTTAATATACAAACTGGTCAAAGTGTCCAAAGCATAAATAACGTTCCTTGACATCACTTGCCATTACTGGGGGAAGACAATGAGCAAATATTCAATCCAAACTCACTGAATCCTATACCAATCTTGACTATATTCCCTCAATATCTGGTTCCTTTAGGACTATTCCATTTTGATTGTGTGCCTGTTGAATTGATCCTGATGATGATAGCTTCCTCACCAGAATGTTGAATACATCTTCCTCAGCTGAGGATTTCCATCCTCAATAATGACAAGTCCATTTCCCACGTGTCAGCTTCCTAGCCGGACCATGTTCCCTTTTCCCTTCTATTATACTTTATGAGCTTAATTTTTCAATGAGTCATTCGTGGCAATATCTGCCACTTCCAGCACAAGCCACCCACCAAACAGATATCCCCTTGCCTCCACGTTCAGTATTTTAAACAAATCATTTCCTTCAGTGCACATTGGTCCACTCATCAGTCATCAATAACATTTTGTTCCCATCCTGTGGTACCTTCCCACACAATCACAGAAAATGCAACATTTACCATTGGAGCAGGAGTAGGTCACTTGGTCCTTTGAGTCTGTTCCCTGCTGATCATCCAAACCAGTACCTTGTCCCACTTTCTCCCCATACCCTTTGTTTCCTATAAATCTTTGAATTCCACAGGTTCTGACCAGAGGAAATCTGTATTCATTTTTATTAATCATTATCTTTTCACATGCCTATCAAGTTTTTATTGCCAGTGTGTTCCTTGCAAGCTTACTTTATTTTCCCTTTCTTAATTAGTCTCTTTGTTTCCCTTTGCTGGAATCTAAAATGTTCCCAATTCTCAGCTATGTTGCTTACTTTGGTAAAGTGTATCCTCTTCCTTGGATTTAATATTATCCTTAATTTCCCTTGTTAGCCATGATTTGATCATGTTTAGCATTTTAATTTCATGTCAGACTGGAATGTATAACTTTTGTCATTTGTCCATGCACACTTTAAATGTTTGCCATTGCTTATCTATTGCCATCTCTTTAAGTAGCAATGTTCAATTTACCATAGTCAATCATGCCTCATACTATTGTCATTTCCTATATTTAAATTCAGGGTCCCATTCTCAGAAACGACTACATCACTCTGCACCTTAATAAAGAATTATAATCCATTATGTTCACACTTCTATAGGAGACATACTCAACCTGATTGTCAATTTTTTCCTTCCTCATTAAAAAATACCCAATAAAGAGTGATCTTTTCTCTAGTTGATTCCTTAAAATATTGATCTATAAGATTGATACATGTACACTCCAAGAATGCCTCCTCTATGGTATTATTGTGGATTTTCAGATTGTAGTCACTCATAATTACAGTCATAACTTTATTGCTTGCATTTCTAATTATCTTTATAATGCCTTCCCCAACTTTACTTTTACAGTTTGGAGTCTATATATAGACTTATATCCTGACTCTTGGTGTTTACATGCTCAACCCATACAGATTCTACTTCACCAGAGCTAATATCCTTCTGCATTAATTTCCATTTTAATCAGCATGGCTATACCACTTCCTTTTCCTTTTTGTATGCTCTTTTTACAAACTGCAAACCTCTGGATTTTCAGTTCTCATTCCTTGTCACCCTGCAGCTACGTCTCTGAATTCCCCACTATATCATAACCATTTAAATGTATTTATGTGACTAATTCAACCATTTTATTGTGAATGCTCCACGCATTAAAATACAAGGCCTCAATGATGCAACAAGAGACCATATCTTCCTAGGGTGCTCAAGGAACTACTCCCTCACCTGAACCTATTGAGGAACAATGTGTGAAATGTCAGGAACTCAATAAGGATGTCTTCACTGAAACCTTCCAACCTGCATTGTATTGATCAGCCTTATACACCATTACCAATGGCTATGAAGGTGACCACCCTGATGATGAACCCTTTATGTTTTTGCTTCCTTCAGAGCTGGAGCTAGAGATATCAGCACATGTTGCAGTTTGCCACCCTTAATGGCATAAGGTACTCTAGGACACTCTGTTCAATGCTATATTTCATTGTCTAGTATAAGACAAGTAAACAGAGCAAGCATGCATATTTGTCAGCAGTATGTAGATCTCAATGATACAGATAGCTACAAACTGCATGAGCACCTCTTAATGAACACCACATCGCATCTTTCACATACTCAAAATCAAATAAATTCCACCATCTCACTGCTTACTTTAATGGCTTTGTCATTGGGGCATCCACCCTCCAAAAGGCTAGGGGCTACCCCTCCACAGCTATTTTCAGAAGCCTCGATGTAATATACCAGTTAAGTCTTGCATCGGAGCTATCGTTTCTTTAATGAGAAAGATCCCACCTCAAACATTATTGGACAGACGCAAGACCTCTGGAAGCAATGACTCTGCCTGGGGTTGCAAGAGGTTTCAGATCAGTAGCCATTAAGAAGTTCGAAGTGTGAGGTTGAGGGCTCGGTGGGGCCAACCAGGCTTGGCCTCAGGAGTTATGATGTTGAAACCCTTGTTTATGTGTGCAGCCAATGATCAACACAATTCACCTCGCCTGCTTGCAGCAATCATCTAAACAGCAGGCAGCATGAATGTGGCTTTCTGCCTGTATTTCAAATTATAGTGGTGGGATTGTAATCCCCATGGCCATTTTTAGGGGCTGCCAAATTTAACCTCTAATATCTTGAGAAACCAGGAAAACGTTGAATGTCACAAGGTGTTTTGAATGTAATGTTGATCATGTATGATGACTGGTCAGCATGGTGGCTCAGTGATTTGCACTGCTCCCTCACAATGTTGGGGGCATGGGTTCAGATTCACACTTGGGTTACTGTCTGTGTGGAGTTTGTATATTCACCCCATGTCTGTGTGAGTTCCTCCCATGGTCTAAAGATGTGCAGCTTAGGTGGATTGGCCATATTAAGTCACCCTGTAGTGTCCAGGAATGCACAGGCTAGATGAGTTATCTGTGGGGATGGGGTAGAATGCTCTTCAGAGGGTTGGTGCAGACTCGATGGGCCAAATGGCCTCTTTTCATACTGTAGGGATTCTATGATGTAAATAAAGAACAACATTTCAGAAATCACATCAAGAACTGTTATAGTGATGTGCCACTGTTGTGTATTAGAGGAACTGTTTTAGACAATTTATCAAAAACTATAACAGTCCATCAACTTTGTTTTCATAAGGAGTTGCATCCTATCTGTATATTATCTACATTCTGTTCATTACTCATAACACAATTGCTGGGTGCTAATTGCAAAAATGATTTTGCTGCATCTCAGCATAGTATGGTTGAGAAATTGAGACTTCCGTGTGTCAAAAAGTGAAAAACGCAGTCCGTGGCTAGGCAGTAGTGAAATGAATTGTAATCACAAGGCAGTCAGGCAGGAAGGAGAGTTGGCAAAGAAACAGGTGGGGGAGTGACAGTTTGAAAAATGGGGAAGAGATCAAGGTTGATGAAAGGTAATTTCTTTGTGTCATTTTGACAGTGAGGAGTAGTTTAAGGCAAATAAAATAACCATTTTTTAAAAAATGCAGCTTTTCACAGTTCTGCACTGAGCAAAGTTGTTCCGTAATTCAAAATCCTGAGTGACGAAAGGAGATGCTAAAAGCCAATGATAATGTGTAGGAACAGTACATGCAATGTTGGTTCGAAAATAAGCCAAAGCATTGTCAATAATGTTAGGTGTGAACATGTGGTATAATTAGTCTTATGATCTCTCTTATGATTTAAAGTAGGTTGTATCATTGGAGCTAGTTTTTCTTCCTGAAGTTAGCTTTTGCAAAAAAAAAGGTGTGTAAACTTAAATGCAAGACTAACAGGGAGTGGAGTTCTTTCCTTAGAATTACTTATGAATGCCTATCAAAGCACAGTATTAATTCCAGGAGAAATGGTTCCTGAAAACCACATGACTTCTCTTGAGGATTCAACTGGATGCAAGGATAACTAATCAGATTATGTTACTTAAACAGCCAATTGGAAAGTGTCATCAAATAATTCAAGGATTCCAGTACTGCCCATTGAATCTGCAAAAAGTGTGCAATGCTGAATAGGGGACAAGAGGGTCATCACAAAGAATTCTGGCAGAAGTTTTGTTTTTGTGAAAAACATGCTTCATCCAAATTGACATCTGCAGCCATTCAATTTGATTGTGATAGAAGCTAGTTGAGGGGGGTCTTGTGGCACAGTGGTAGAGACCTATGTCTGAACCAGGATGCCTGGGTTCAAGTCTTACCTCCTCTGCAGGTGTTTAATGTCAGCTCTCAACAGCTTGGTTAGGAAAATATCTATAAATCAATGCTCCTTTATAAGCAGTTACCCAATAAGAGTAAAGTATAGCTGGCAATGTTCATTTAGAGAAGAATATTGAGCACCATTTTGGTGATAGAGACATCTAAAATGTCAATTTAACAAGGAGACAGGGAGATGCATCCGAGACAAGCTAACTAAAGGACTGCTTAATATATCAACCCTACCCAAGAACCAAAAAAGAATGATTCAAAGAATCCTTTGTCCTCTCTCTGTCTTTCTGAGAGACACTAGATGAGGAGAAATCCTGTTTATCTAAATATTCAGAAGACTGGAGCATTTCTTTTTCAGTACCCATTGAAAGATTTCATTCCCTCGCTTCAGCCCCATTCCCCCACTTTAGATTAGATTACTTACAGTGTGGAAACAGGCCCTTTGGCCCAACAAGTCCACACCAACCCTTTGAAGAGCAACACACCCCGACCCATTCCCCTATACCTAACACTATGGACAATTTACCTAACCTGCACATCTTTGTGATTGTGGGAGGAAACCAGAGCAAACACAGGGAGAATGTGCAAACTTCACACAGACAGTTGCCTGAGGTGGGAATTGAGCCCAGGTCTTTGGCACTCTGAGGCGGTAGTGCTAACCACCATGCCACCCAACTCCCTGAGGTTGAATCGGTTTATTCACAATCGTGAGTTGTATTTTTTCCTGTGATGACCATCTGAAAATCTCCACACATAATACGAAGATCATTGATTTCCATCTTTGTAACGTTACTTCATCTTGCTCCTACCTCTACTCATCTTCTGTTCAAAACCCCAACTTTAACTTTGTTATCTCTTGACTTATCCACTTCTGGCCATTTCTATTCCTTTCCATCTTTCTACATTATGTCTGAGCTTATCCAAGATACTGCTGCCAATGTTTAAACTCACATTAAGTTCCATTCACCCATCACCTCATTGCCTTAAATTGTTCACAGTCAGTAGCACTTCAAAAAATGTTCATCCTTCATTTCAAAACCCGAAACCAGCTCAAACCTTTCCATCTCTGTAAGATCCTTCAGCTCGTTAACAAAGGAAGTGATTGAAGTGAATAGTATTGATCCATTTAATTGGAAGTGAGGAAAATCATATTGGGGAAGAGAGAATGAAATTTTTCAATGGTGGATTTAGATAAGAAAGCATGAGAGAAGTTTTGAGGCTAACACGATTTGCTGGTTATATGTTCTATTTCTGTTTCAGAATACAATCTTTGCTTTTAATCCCTACAATGCTACAGCATTTTAGGGACAGCATGGTGGCTCAGTGGTTAGCACTGCAGCCTCACATTGCCAGGGACCCAGGTTCAGTTCCAACTTTGGGCGACTGTCCGTGTGGGGCTTGCACAATCTCCCTGTATCTGCATGGATTTCCTTCGGGTGCTCTAGTTTCCCCCCTACAGTCCCAAGATGTGCAGGTCAAGTGAATCGGCCATGCTAAATTGCCCATTATGTTAAGGAAATGGGTCTGCGTGGGTTACTCTTCAAAGGGTTGGTGTGGATTTGTTGGGCCAAAGGGCCTGTTTCCACTCTGTAGGAAAATCTAATTTAAACCTGCCTCAATCTCTGAACTGCTTCAATTCTGGCCTGTTGCAGAGTCTTGATTTTAATAATGCCATCATTGCCAGTTGTATATTTAACCGCCTAGGCCCTAGGCGTGGGCCTAAACTTTCTATCTTTCTTTCATCTTTTAAGATACTCCTTAAGACCTATCCTTTCATAGAACGTTTGTTCATCTGTCCCAATTGCAGTGGTTAACTAATAACACTCCAGTGAAGTGCTTTGAAATGTTTAACAATATCAAACACACCATAAAAATGCAAGATGCTGCATTATAGAAAGTTCCTGCTTTATATTGAGACATTTAAAGTTGTCTTGGGTTAACATCGAGGAGGAGAAAGTGAGGATTGCAGATGCTGCAGATCAGAGATGAAATATGCGGTGCTGGAAAAGCACAGCTGGCCAGGCAGCATCTAAGAAGCAGTAGAATCAACATTTCGAGCATAAACCCTTCATCAGGGATGTGCTTTTCCAGTGTCACACTTTTCATCTTGAGTTAACATTGAGTAAATTATCATTAACTAACATTGCCAGCTTCACTTGAGTATTACTACCATGTGTTTCCAGTGGTCTGCCTACACATTTGACCTTTCCTGCAGTGGCTCTGCTCTCAACCTTAGCCCCTTTCCACTTGCTGTTGGCCTTTGCTTTTCATCATTGCCTCTTGCCCTTGTCTCTCATTATCTGTTGTAACCTTAGTCCCCAGTGTCTGTGTATCGGAGCTTTTTTGCTCCTGTTCTGAACTTACGTTCAACTTCTGGGCTTAATCTTATGATCGATGTTTGGCCGATGCAGGTAATCCTGGAACTTTGGTTGCCTCTGACATCAACTAACCTTTGCCACTAGATGGAGCATGGTCAGTCCAAAAGTACTGTACTGAGTGTAATTTAAAACAAACTATTTACAGAACAATCTTGATTATCTGAACATCAATTATCCAAATTTTGGATTATCCGAACAAGATTTCAAGATCCCATAAAAATGCTATCTGTTATCCAAACTCTGTTATCTGAACAAAGTACTCCCTGCCCGTCTCATTCAGATAATCGAGGTTGTTCTGTATTATAAACAGTGTGTTTTTGATATCTAGTTTTGCATTTTAATTTGCAAGTTATTTCAGCTAGGAATTCGTGGTGTTACATGTGTATGTATTGTACAGTAGTTCACTTGTACATTTCCTTTTTCTAAATGAGTAATTTCCAAAAGAACCTAACTCTGCCTTAAATATTGATCCCTATGGGAACATATAAATCACTTAAAGTTGTATAATTTAAAGTCACAATTTTAAAGCAGCCAACCACAAGTTTACACGAGGACTTCTGTGCTTTATTCTCTGGTCTGTTATTAAATCATCATTCAGACAGAATCTCATCCTATTTTGTTACATCCATTTCAATAATGTGTTTGGAAGCATTTTGTACAACATCACACATAGTACTAAACACATTTATCATAATTCATAAAAGCTTCCATTTGTGTTACTCATCCACATTGTGAATTTACCTTAAATACCATATTAACTTTTGTCTGAACCATTGGAAAAAAGAAAAGACAGAAGAGGGAATTGTATTTGTGGGTATCAGAATGTAAAGTTAAGTTTGATGGAAAAAAATTGGTTTAGTTTTGGATTAAGAAATACAGTTTGTACAACTTTGTAAGAAGAAACAGCTAAAATAAATTGCATGACTAATGTCTGCTTAGAATTACAACTGTGTAATTTGTTTATTTCTATAGATTTGCGATATCAAAATCGTATCCTGTGGGTTGGCCAGAGGCAGAAATAATAAAAATGTAAAGGAAAGAAACATGGACTGGAAAACAAGTCATTTTGTTCGAGATTTGGATTTTTTTCAATTATTTTGAATCTTTGGCTGAGCATAATTAAATTATAATCAATTATGCTTTGTCATGTTCAGCCTGACTTGCCTAATAAAACATTTAAGCCTGTTAATAAGCAAAGCCAGGCACATTGAATTTAATCATGGAAAGTCGATGGGCTAAGAACTTTTCCTTTTTAAATCTAATTTGCAGTGTGCGACAGTGTTCAAACACTTTTGTACAGCATTATCAACAATCTAGTACTATGTAAAATCTAATAGTATATACTAGGTAAAAAAATGATTTAAACCCCTCTGAAATGTAGGTTGGGGCAGGAGAGTTGTGATTATTTCACAACTGCCTAAATCTCCTGTTCAATGACTTTATTTGCACCTATACATAGATATAAGGAATGCAGTTTTGATATCCATTTAGGACACACCACAATCTGCAAATAAGCATTAAAATAATGACAACATTTCTCTGCCTTATTCCCAACTTTCCCTCCTGCGTCGCATCTGCTGTCAGGAGGGCCAATTCCACCATAGAACATTCCAAACGGCCTCCTTCTTCAAAGACCACAATTTCCTTTCCCACGTGGTCAACGATGTCCTCCAGCACATCTTCTCCACTTTCTGAACCTCCGCCCTCAAAGCCCACTCTTCAAACTGCAACAAGGACAGAACCCCCAGGTCCTCACTTTGCACCCCACCAGCCTCCGGATACACTGGATCATCGTGTGCCATTTCCGCCACCTCCAAACAGACCTCACCACCAGGCGTTTATTTCCCTCCCCACCCCTATCTGCATTTCAGAGAGACCATTTCCTCCACGACTCCCTTGTCATGTCCATGCCCCCTACCAACCCAACCTCCCCTCCCGGTACTTTCACCTGCTATCTTTCCTAAAAAAGGGCAACCAGCATTGTATACAATATTCTAAAGTGGCCTGACAAATGTCCTGTACAGCCACAATATGATGTCCCAACTCCTATACTCAATGTTCTAACCAATGAAGGCAAGCGTGCCAAAAACTTTCTTTCGCACCCTGTCGAACTGCACAACCACTTTCAAGGAACTGTGCACCTGCACCCATAGATCTCGCTGTTTGGCAACATTCCCCAGGGCTCTACCATTAACGGTGTGAGTCCTGTCCTGATTTGCATTACCAAAATGCAACACCTTGCATTTATCTAAATTAAACTCCATCTGTCACTCCTCAACACATTGACGTATTTGGTCAAGATCCTGTTGTACTGTGCGATAATCTTCTTCACTACACAACCTATTTTGGTGTCATTTGCAAACTTACTAATAGTTCCTCCTATAGGGTGTAGGTTTGCTCGCTGAGCTGTAGGTTTGATATCCAGACGTTTCATTACCTGGCTAGGTATCATCATCAGTGGCGACCTCCAAGTGAAGCAAAGCTGTTGTCTCCAGCTTTCTATTTATATCTTTCTCCTGGATGGGGTTCCTGGGGTTTGTGGTGATGTCATTTCCTGTTCGTTTTCTGAGAGGTTGATAGATGGCATCTAGATCTATGCGTTTGTCTATGGTGTTGTGGTTGGAGTTCCAGGCCTCTAGGAATTCTCTGGCATGTCTTTGCTTAGCCTGTCCCAGGATAGATATGTTGTCCCCTGTTGAAGTCCACCTTGATGCCCTGGGGTTGAAGTGTTCCGAGACGGAAGATGAGGCGTTCTTCCTCCAGGCATTTTTACCTCATGTCTTTGTTTAGCCTGTCCCAGCATAGATGTGTTGTCCCAGTCAAAATGGTGTTTTTTTTCATCTGTGTGTAGGGCTACAAGGCTATTCACCTCCATCAAAATCGACCTGGCAAAGGAAACACTTACCAGACTTTTAGAAGAGACCATCACACACACACCAACCACCATCAATCACATTACCAACAAAAACATCATGAAGCTAGTGGACCTGTGCCTCACCACCCACTTAACTTTCAACAAAGTCCAAAAACAAACCAACGGCACACCCATGGGATCTCCGCTATCAGGATTCATAGCAGAAGCGGTAATGCAAAGACTAGAACAAACAGCCCAAGCTAGTGGACCTGTGCCTCACCACCCACTTAACTTTCAACAACATAGTCCAAAAACAAACCAACAGCACACCCATGGGATCTCCGCTATCAGGATTCATAGCAGAAGCGGTAATGCAAAGACTAGAACAAACAGCCCTACCAACCATCAAACCAAAAATCTGGGTCCGCTACGTAGATGACACCTTTGTCATCACAAAACGAAACATGATAGAAGAGACATTTAAGATCATCAACAACACCCTCACAGGCATAAAGTTCACCAAGGAGGAAGAAACCGACAACAAACTCGCATTCCTGGATGTCACAGTTGAAAGAAAGGACAACGGAGAACTACAAACCTGTGTATACAGAAAACCGACAAATACTGACCAAATGCATAACTACACTAGCAACCATCGGTGATAGATATAAAACAGATGTCAGAGGTAGGTTCTTTATTCAGAGTAGGAAGGGCATGGAATGCCCTGTCTGCAACAGTCGTAGACTCACCAACTTTAAGGGCATTTAAATGGTCATTGGATAAACATATGGGTGACAATGGAATAGTGTAGGTTAGATGAGCTTCAGATTGGTTTCACGGGTCAACACAACACCAAGGGCTGAAGGACCTGTACTGCGCTGTAATATTCTATGTTCAATGTTCTAATCCCTCTCTCTAATCCTCACTTAACTGTCCTGAGATTGATGGTAACCCTTTGTCCTAGGTTGGAGTGGTGCTGGCATTGCCCACTGCAGATCGATGAAGAGCTGCCACCTTCTGATTGGCGAGAACATCTTAGCAGGTGGCACCTCACTTCCTGGGTGCTCTTGATCTGAGAGATGATCTGGCATGGTCTAACTAAATGCCTGACTGCCAGACCTTTCTCAAAGATGGCGATTTTACTGCGACCCACATTGCTTCCATTAAAAGTTGCCTTCTGTGCCAAAATGAAGAAAATGTCCAGTTTGTGCCCCTGAAGACTAGTCTGTTAATCAGATGAAGGATGACACTTTTGATGAGGTACCAGAGGGCACTCAATACTTATGAGCTAGTGTCAAATAATGAATTAGTATTTTCATAAGAACTAAGGGAGTAGATATTCATCTTTACAAGGAGAAAATAAAATCATCAGACAGCTGTGACTGAAATCTAACTTGTTTCTGTACGTTTCTAAGATGTAAGATTAGAGCTCCAATACTGACTGATATAGAACTGCTAATAAGCTCATCGTTCTTCTCTCAACTGTTTTTACAGAGTGTAGGATGTAAGATCTTATTTAATCTGCTAGAGCATCTTCTACAAACAGAAACATGCGATATGAGTCAGATTCCAGGCAGAACAGGGCTCAACTAAAAAAAAACAATCAGGAGGAGGCTAGTTGGTCTGCAGCCAACATTGCATGATAAATTAACATTGCTATTCCATTACAAAATCTTTAATGCAGTATTCGAGCTAAACTCGGGGAGATTCTTACAGCATTTAAATAATACGAAAACCATCCAAAAGGGATGATGCTGGTCATTTAAAGAGCAAAATTTTTAATTTTAACGGAAACTAAGGATAGTGCAGTGGCTCAGCATTTAACACTGCTGCCTCACAGCACCAGGGACCTGGGTTCAATTCCATCCTCAGGTAACTGTCTATATGGAGTTTGCACATTGTCCCCATGTCTGTATGGGTTTTGCCAGATGCTCCAATTTCCTCCCACAGTCCAAAGATGTGCAAATTATGTGGATTGGCCAAGCTAAATTGCCCACAGTGTTCATGGAAAGGTAGGTTAGGTGTGTTAACTATGGAAATTGCAGAGATGGGGTGGGTCTGGTTGGGTGTGGACTTGCTGGGCCAAATGGCTTGTTTCAACACTGTAGGGAGTCTATGAATTATAGTTTTCCTGCAGGGGTATGCAAATGGGTGTAAAGTTGACCTATCCACAAGCCTTCTGTTCATGTCCAAACTCCCTACAATTTTCCGTGGGATGGAAAAAGCCTCAACTGGCTTGCCCTGACTCAATTAAGGCCCTTAATTACCTTTGATTCATTAATGACCACTTAAGAGTCCCTTCCCAATCCTCAGGTTACAAAGGGCAGAATCTTCCCAGCCCCAGAGATACGTGGGCTATGGTGGGAAATTTGTGAAAAATTGGGTGAGGTGAGCAACAAGTTCCATTTTCAAGTTGAATTTTTAACGTAAATTTGGGATTCTCACAGGTGAACAGCAAAAGGCCTCTTTGCCTCGATTATCATCATAGTCAGACTCATTATTAGTCACTAATTTGCAGTTTTCCATTCTCTTGTCCACTGGATAGCAACTAGACACCGAGAATTCTCAACATAAAAGTTAATGCAGTTACTTGGCGATTCCATCTCACCTTGGACACATGGCACAGCTATTTCAGGGTTCACCCCATGACTGATGACTGCATACACCCGTATCCACTAACTTTGACACCAACAGGTACCTGCCTCACCATATCATCACCGAATATTTCTGAGCCACTTATAATACAGTTCTGTACTTCAATGCTGCAATTTGGACCACATGTATACTTTTTATTCCAACATTGTTGCAAGGACACTTTGCATGCAGGAGTGGGCACTCATCTTGTGGAATGGGCGAGGGTGCAAGAGTCCTCTCTTGCTCTTTTAACACTCTCTCACTTTGAGCCAACTTGGATGCTCAGAACATCTCCGTTTTACCTTGCCTTGTCCTTTTGCCCTTTGACCCCTGCGTCAGAGCTGACAGGTTCACAGAACTTCTGATTTGTGTTGCCTTTCATTGTGGTTCTGAGTCCAAGGAGTGAGCATGCTGTGTATGACACAGTGGTGCATCAATGTCCCAGCTGTGTGAGTGCCAAATACATTGCCTGTGCATCAGTCTAACAGCCATGTTGTAAAGGCGAAAAGGTTTAGCCCTCAGTCAAATCATGGGAACCACGCTTCAGTTAGGGGCTCCCCGCACAAAGTCAAGAGCAGTGGCTGACATCAGTCTGGTGGCTTGAGAATGGCTAGTAGACTGCTCAAAGTGGTGAGAGTCAACAACCTCTTCTCATTGGGGGTTAGAAGCTGAATGTTGGACACCTACTGCCTGGTTTGGCTTTTTTTGCCCTATTTTGCAGCTGGAATGGGAGAGATTGAGATGAAAGGGGCTGGCACAGTTATTAGTGTCGGTGTAGGTGCTGAAAGACGATGATGCATCTCAAATGAGTGAGTCAGAGGTACAGAGGCCATGTAGGGTAAGTAGTCTGGGGGAATGAGTTGGCTGAAAGAGGGTGAGGGAAGATATTGCATGTGACAGTGGCAGTGGTACACCATGAGCCTTGCTGAGACGGGGGGCAGTAATGGAGATGGAATGAGTGTGAGGCTGCAGGGAGACAGTGGAGGCACCGACCTTGATGAAACGATGATGAAGGTCACTGACATTCTTCCAACACTTCTCAGCACCCTTCCTAATGGTTAAGACCACACAGCCAGATGATAACCTCTGACCAGGTTGGCAGGGCCTGGTGCTGTGATATCCTCTGGCAGAACTGAGGGATGAGGATGGTCCTCGTCTGCACCTCCACATCCACCAGGGCCTCTCTGTCCAAAGAGCAGGAAATCAATTTCCCTTCATCATCTATGCCCGGGGCAAATATCACAGACTATGCTGACTGACCACCCAGCAGACTGAGTGCTGGGTGCTCCACCCTGGAGCTAGGAATTCTGGGATGTCCCAGCAGTATGTTCCACCTACAGTGAGCTGGAAAATTGACTGACATTGGGATAACATAGTACCACTAGGGAATGGCATATAGTTAATGAGGCAAGTTTGGGATAGTATCCTGAGAAAATACATTTTGCCCCTGGAGAGAAACCCTCCATGAAATCTGACAAAAACTACATTTAGGAGAAAGTGAGGATCGGATTTATTACATTTAGCTGATTCTGGCCACTGTGTAGGCACTGTCAGTACCAGAGAACTTCCAGCCATTCGGGTCACCCTGCGATGGGAAGGATGTTAGTAAATTGGAATGGGTGCAGACCGGTTACCAGGACTGGAGGGTTTGAGTTATAAGGAAAAGTTGGATAGACTGGGACTTGTTTTCCTGGAGTGTAAGAAGTTGAGGGGTCATCTAGTAGAGGTTTATAAAATCACAAAGCGCATAGATAAGGTGAACAGTAAATGTGTTTTCCTCACTGTCAGGAAACCCAAAACTTGGGGCCATAGTTTTAAGGTGAGAAGGGAAAGATATAAAAGGGACCTGAGGGATAACTTTTTCTCACAAAGAGTGGTGTGTATATGGGATGAACCGCCAGAGGAAGTGGTGGATTCAGGTACAGTTGCAACATTTAGAAGGCATTTGGATAGGTACATAGATTGGAAATGTTTAGAGGGATATGGACCAAATGCAGGTAAGAGATACTAGTTTAGTTTGGGAAACCTGGTTGGCATGGATGAATTTTCCAAAGAGATTGTTTCCGTACTATATGACTGTATGACTTTATAATCTCAATAACCTGAACATTGGTAGTTGGTATAAATCGTAGGACAAACTTTGTGCTGCTTCACCATCTGGGAGTAAATACAAATCTGACCTTTATCTAATGGCCACCCAGCAGGACAAGGCAGGAGAGTAGGCAGCTATAATGAAAAGGAGGGATTTATACTGCCTAGCAACCTAAGATGAATTGGCCAACAGCTAACATAATGAAATCTGACCATTTTTGTTATAAAAAAAACTTGAATAGCTGTTTAAAAACTGAAAATATAGCCGAGAAAAAAGAAACAATTTATTGTTAAGTCTTGCACAAAGAAACTAGATCTTTCCTCTCACCTTAAACCTATGCCTTCTAGTTTTGGACTCCCCTATCTTGGGGAAAACTCACGTTATCAATGCCCCTCATGATTTTATAAACCTTTAAGATCACGGTTAGCTTGCTAAGGTCCAGGGAAAAAAAGTGTCAGCCGATCCAGCCTCTCCTTATAACTCAAACTTTCCAACCCTGGCAACAATCTTGTAAATTCTTTCCTCCACACTTTCTAGTTTAAAAACATCCTTCCTATAGCAGGGTGACCAGAATTGTATTCTATAAGTCACCTCTGCAATGTATTGTACAGCCACAATATAACAGCCCAACTCTTATATTCAATGCTATGACCAATAAAGGCAAGCATTCCAAATGCCTTTTTCACCGCCCTGACTGCATGCAATGCCACCTTCGAAGAATTATGAAATTGCACCACTTTGGTTCGACAACACTCCTCAGGGCCCTGCCATTGTCTGTCTAAGTTCTGCCCCTGTTTGCCTTACCAAAATGCAACACCTCACTTAAATTAAACTCCGTCTGCCACTTCTCAGTCTGTTGGCCTATCAGATCAAGATCTTGTTGTATGCTTAGACAATCTTTTTTCACAGTCCACTATGCCACCAGTTTTAGTGTCACTCTCAAACTTACTAACAATTTTTTGTTTGCAGTATCTTGGAGTTGTGCAAGTTTTCTTGTCTCTTCTTAGTGGAATCTTCAATGATTTTATATGTTCTACTTTAATGTGTGTGAACAGAATTTGGTTCTAATTCTGCATGTAGATCGTGTTGCAATGTGTAGACCTATTTTGGGCTTGCTTCATCCCTCATAGTGATTGAATTACTGGTGACACATGTTGGTTTACTTTCTTAATTGAATTAATGATTTTTCATTCTTTCTTGATGTGATACATTTTAATTAACCACAGGGCATCTTACTTTTTGTTCAATATTCAACATGATACTAGGCAGCCTAACAAAATATAATACCAGCTTTCATTGACCTTTTTTGGGCAACTGCTTGCATTTCTTTAAATGAGTTTGAGGTCTATTCAAGAGAATTACATATTGTTTGACATGTAAAGAACAAAAGAACTGTTGTAAATCAGAAACAAAAATAGATGTTGCTGGAAGAACTCAGCAGGTCTGGCATGATCTGTGGAGAGAAATCAAAGTTAACATTTCGGGTCTGGTGACCCTTCCTCAGATCTTCACAGATGCTGCCAAACCTGTTGAACTTTTCCGGCAACTTTTGTTGCATTTTTTAGTTTGATATGTATTTGGTTTCACCTGTGCTGGAGAGTTACTAAGGGTGTACCTTTAATATTATGTGAAATGCTCCCTCGATAACATAGGTTATACTTTGAGCAACTGCAGTAAGTGTTTTCATCCACAAAGCATTTTGATTTTTTATTGTGTGGTCTCTGTCCTATTCAATGCATTGATCACCAGGTGTGTTTTGTTTTAGTCTTGCATCTCGAGACATGAAGAGATTTCATATTTTACCTGTGTCAAGTCTGATCTTCTCCAGATAGAATTAAGCTATTTTGCTTCTGGACCTCTGCTCCACTCATTATCTGAATGGCAAGTCTGGGCACCTTTGGACTGACAAGTTAATAAATCTGACAAAGACTCAACAGTATTGCTTGTGACAGTTTGATCTCTTATGAATTCTGACTTTTAAGTGATCATAGTCACTCACCACTAGCCTGCAGAGATCTTTAAATAAATTGTTCATAGATTCATTTTGATTATGTATTATTCTATTAAATCTGGACCTTGAGAATTTTATTAATTTTAAGGTTGAAATAGTTATCAATGAATTTCAATAGCTCTTTATATTTGTCGATGTTTTACTTGTTAATTGGTGAACAATTATATCACCTGCTGTATTTGCAATTGCAAATGTATTTACTTATTCAGCTTCTGTATTAGCATCCTGTTTGGAAGTTGTCCTGTAGGTTGAGTTACTTCCTTGAGGATATCCAATTTTGTTTGTTTTATTTAATCCATCTCTAAAATGAAATCTTCCTGGCAATATTATTTCTGATGTCATTATTTCCTAATACAGATAGATATTTAATCATATAAACAGTTATTCTGCTGGAATAGTTGTTTTTCCACACTTTGTGCTGTTATTGAGGCTGACCTACCCTTTGTGGGTGTAATGAAAATTTTCCAACTTTCTAGAACATTATTCTGACACTAGTTGAGTCCTCTTAGTGTCACCAAAATTTTGTTTTGTTAAATAGGAATCGCATATTACTTCATATTTCCCAAGGCTTATCTTCTTTAAGAGGCTTGGTTAGTGGTTTCCCTTATTGTCCACTTGTGGAATATATCGGTTTTCCCTTGTTGCCCTCTTGGTTTCATGTTTATAGACAATCTTTATGGTACCCGCTCACAACTCTGAAATGTCTGATTGTGGCTACAATTCTGTTTTAACTGACTACCCTTGCAGTCTAAGGTATTGAGGTTAAGAGTGTGGTGCTGGCAAAGCACAGCCAGTCAGACAGCATCTGAGGAGCAGGAAAATCGACATTTCGGTCATAAGCCCTTCATCAGGAAGGTATTGTAGTCTATGGTATTGAATTGTTTAAGGTTCCCCTTTGTACAAAGGCATTTTTGATTTTGATTTAATGCAAGACTTGGTACTTGGTCACCTGCACCATCTCAAGGCAAACTCAAGGCTACTTTCACAGATCAACACTTCACAATGCATTGTGTACTTTTGCTGTAGAGTTGCAGATTCCTTCTGTCAGGTGTGAAATGCTTTCTGTGTTATTCTCGGTAATATTTTTCTGTGTTGGTTGAGGTTTGTGGAGTTCACTGTAATCAGCAATACAGTTTTCATTGAAGTACAATGGCTCATTATGCTTTAAACTTTTTTCTTATGAAAGGCATGAAGTCCAATTTTTCTTCTTTGTTACTAGTTAGAAAAAGTGCTGGTCAGTGATGCTCTCTGTTGTAACCATACCACTGTCCCTCACACCACAACTCACTATGCTGTGTGTATGGATTTGTTCCAGCCCCATGTGGTACAGTGCGGATGCGAAGAGGCGATGTTCTGGTCCAAGTATGATAATATATTGAGTCAACACTGGGAACTTTATTCTATTAGTGTAACTATTTAAAAAGTACATGAATATTACATAATTTCAAAAGTCACTGGCCTGTCTCCCACCAGCACTTTCTTTACACTGACCAACTGCACTTGACATCGTTAGACTGGGTGGTGCTTAGAACAAGAAATGATATATTAAGCATTTCAGACCTTTACACACCAGGTTTTCAGTGAGTTGATGATTACAAATGATTCAGAGGAAAGTTAATAAAATTGAGCGAGGTATCAGAAATTCTCAAATCCTAAACGTATCTTAACAGTGCAAAAATTCCATTCACAACTGCTGGTATTGTTACTAAATCTACCAAAATAAAAACCAAATGCTAATACAAGCAGAATGACACTCAATATTCCCTACATCATTAGCTGAGAATAGTGAAGAAACGGTTGAGTAGAATTATAGTCATAGAGATGTACCCGCACAGAAACAAACCTTTCAGTTCAACTCACCATGCCAATCAGATATCCTAACGTAATCTAGTCCATTTGCCAGCACTTGGCCATATTCCTCTAAATCCTTCCTATTCATATACTCATCCAGATGCCATTTAAATGCTGTAATTGTTTCAACCTCCATCATTTCCTCTGGCAATTCATTCTATACATGCACCTCCCTTTGTGTGAAAATGTTGCCACTTAGGTCCCTTTTATATCTTTCCCTTCTCACTCTAAACCTATACTGTCTTGTTCTGGACTCCCCCATCCCAGGGTAAAGACCTTGCCTATTTATCCAATCCATGCCCCTTATGATTTTACAAACCTCTGTAAGGTCAGACCTCAGCCTCTGATGCTCCAGGGAAAACACTCCCAGCCTATTCAACCTCTCCCTATAGCTCAAATCCTCACATCTCTGGCAACATGCTTGTAAATGTTTTCCGAACTCTTTCAAGTTTCACATCATCTCTCCAATAGGAAGGAGAACAGAATTGCACACAACATTCAAAAAGTGACCTAGCCAATATCCTGTATAGCCACAAAATTACCTCCCAACTCTGAAACTCACTGCTCTGACTGAGAAAGGAAAGCATACCAAATGCCTTCTTCACTATCCTATCTACCTGTGATTCCACTTTCAAGAAACTATGAACCTGCACTGCACTCCAAGGTCTCTTTGTTCAGCAATACTCCCTAGGACCTTGCTATTAAGTGTATAAGTCCTGTTAAGATTTGCTTTCCCAAAATTCAGCACCTTGCATTTATCTAAATTAAACTCCATCTGCCACTCCTCAGCCCATTGGCCCACCTGATCAAGATCCCATGGTACTCTGAGGTAAGCTTTTTGCTGTCCATAACACCTCTAATCTTGGTGTCATCTGCAAACCTATGAACTATACCTCTTCTGCTCACATCCAAATCACTTATATAAACGTTGAAAAGTAGTGGACTCAGCACCGATTCCTGTGGTACACCACTGGTCATAGGCCTCCAGTCTGAAAAACAACCCTCCTCCACCACTCTCTGTCTTCGAACCAGTTCTGTATCCAAATGGTTAGTTCTTCCTGTATTCCATGAGATCCAACCTTGCTAACCAGTCTCCCATGGGGAACCTTGTCAAACGCCTTACTGAAGTCCATATAGATCACACCTATCACTCTGCCCTCATCAATACTATTTCTTCAAAACACTCAATCAAGTTTGTGAGACATAGTTTCCCACGCACAAAGCCATGCTGACTGTCCCTAATCAGTGCTAGCCTTTCCAAATACATGTAAATCCTGTCCCTCAGGATTCCCTCCAATAACTTGCCTACCACCGACGTCAGGCTCACCGGTCTATAGTCCCCTGGCTTTTCCTTACCACCTTCCTTAAATAGTGGCACCATGTTAGCCAACCTCCAGTCTTCCGGCACCTCACCTGTGACTATCGATGATACAAATATCTCAGCAAAGGGCCTAGCAATCACTTCTCTAGCTTCTGGCGGGGTACTAGGGTACACCTGATCAGGTCCTGGGGATTTATTGACTTTCATGCATTTTAAGACATTCAGCACCTCCTCCTCTGTAATGTGGACATTTTTCAAGATGTCACCATCTACTTCTCCACATTCTATATCTTCCATGTCCTTCACCACAGTAAACACTGATGCAAAATACTCATTTAGTATCTCCCTATCTCCTGCAGCTCCACACATAGGCTGCCTTGCTGATCTTTGAGGGGTCCTATTCTCTCCCTAGCTATCCTTTTGTCCTTAATGTATTTATAAAAGCCCTTTGGATTCTCCTTCACCCTACTTGCCAAAGCCATCTCATGTCCTCTTTTTGCCCTCCTGATTTCCCTCTTTAGTAAACCCCTACTGCCTTTATACTCTTCTAAGGGTTCACTCGCTCTCTCTTGTCTATACCTAACATATGCTTGCGTCCTTTTCTTAACTAAAACCTTAATTTCTCTAGTCATACAGCATTTCCTACACCTACCAGCCTTGCATGTCATCCTAATATGAATACACTGTCTCTGGACTCTCATTATGGTGTTATTCCCATTTTCCAGCCCTCCATCTACCTGTAAACATCTGCCACCAATCAACTTTTGAAAGTTCTTGCAAAATACTGTCAAAATTAGCCTTCCTCCAATTTAGATTAGATTCCCTACAATGTGAAAACAGGCCCTTCGGCCCAACTAGTCCACAAAGACCCTCTGAAGAGTAACCCACTCAGACCCATTCCCCCTGACTAATGCACCTAACTCTATGGGCAAGTTAGCATGACCAATTCACCTGACTTGCACATCTTTGGACTGTGGGAGGAAACCGGAGCACCCGAAAGAAACTCACGCAGACACGGGGAGAATGTGCAAACTCCACACAGACAGTCGCCTAAGGCTGGAATCGAACCCAGGTCCCTGTTGCTGTGAGGCAGCTGTGCTAATCACTGAGTATCCAGTCTGTGCTTTTCCATCACTACTTTAAAACAATTAGAGTTATGGTCACTGGTCACTAAGTGCCCCACCCCCACCCCCATCTCCACTGTCACCTCAGTCACCTTTCCTTCCTTATTTCCAAAGAGTACCTTAAATTTTGCACCTTCTCTAGTAGGTACATCCACATACTGAATCAGATTTTTTTCTTGTACACACTTAACAAATTCTTCCCTATCTAAACCCTTAACACTACGTTTAGAAAGTTAAAATCCCCTTACATAACCACCTATTATTCTAACAAATAACTGAAATCTCCTTATAAATTTTATTTCTTAATTTCCCCCTGACTATAAGGGAGTCTCTAATACAATCCCAATAAGGTAATCGTCCCTTTTTTATTCCTCAGTTCTACCCAAATAACTTCCCTGGATGTATCCCCAGGAATATCCTCCCTCAGTGCAGCAGTAATGCTATCCCTTAAAAATGCCACTCCCCCTCCTTTTTGATCCCCCCCATAACCCTTTCTAACCTTCCTGTAGCATTTGTATCCTGGAACATTTCCCCCTGACTATAAGGAGTCTCTAATACAATCCCAGTAAGGTAATCGTCCCTTTTTTATTCCTCAGTTCTACCCAAATAACTTCCCTGGATGTATCCCCAGGAATATCCTCCCTTAGTGCAGCAGTAATGCTATCCCTTAAAAATGCCACTCCCCCTCCTTTTTGATCCCCCACATAACCCTTTCTAACCTACCTGTAGCATTTGTATCCTGGAACATTATCCTGTCCATCCCTGAGCCATGTTTCTGTAATTGCTGTGATATCCCAGTCCCATGTTCTTGACCATGCCCTGAGTTCAGCTGCCTTCCCTGTTAGGCTTCTTGCATTGACGTTAATGCAGTTTAATTTATCAGCCCTACCTTGTTCTCTGCTTTGTTCATGCCTGCCCTGATTGTTTGACTTGGTTCCTTTCTCAACTGCATCAGTCTCAGATTGATTGTTTGTCTCCTAACTCATGACAATTATAATTGTTATGTAGAGTCAGGAAGTGGGGTTTTACTCATACAGAGGAAGCTGGGGATCATAACTGGATAATTTAAATCCTGT
Source organism: Chiloscyllium plagiosum (assembly GCF_004010195.1). Classification (NCBI taxonomy): domain Eukaryota; kingdom Metazoa; phylum Chordata; class Chondrichthyes; order Orectolobiformes; family Hemiscylliidae; genus Chiloscyllium; species Chiloscyllium plagiosum. The sequence continues at coordinate 12,342,725 of NC_057741.1, forward strand.
TTACATAGTTGCATTCAAATCCTGAGTGGTGTTCGAGCCACAGATTCTCCTGGAGGTGGGGTGATTGTCAAACATCAACAACATGTAGCATAACTGCTTGATGATCGGTAAATTGGTACACCAAGCAGAGTTGGAACAACATGAAAATTTGTCCTGCCCCCATAATCCCATAAGAAGATTGAAATATGGTAGGCATAAATCTTAATACGGAACATTATACACATTTTTAATTAACCAACTCTGTGTTGCCTGAAGCACTTTTCTTTCATAAACTTAACCTTCTCCCAAACATTTTCAAAACAGTTACAACTAAATGCATTACGAAGTGGCATAGCAAGGTTAAGACCTTGAAAAGTCAATTAAGGTTACAAGGTATATTTGACAATACCATGCCCTTGTTTAATCAATTGTGATGCATCAGAACTATTTGTAATATTGTTTTCCTGAGATAGATTGAGACTGTGTCTCACAGTACAGAACCATTGATAACTAAATTGATAGCCCACCAAATTCTCTTCTGATTTTTAAATTGTTGAAAAACGGCAATGAAAGTCACCGAAGAATCCTTTAGTTCCCCTCAGCAACGTATGCAAAGGAGTGAATGTTTGATTTTGACAGTTGACAGAAATGCCAGAAAACCAAATATTTTTGTTATTTTATTCATGGGCATTGGCATTCATGGCAAGGCTACTGATTATTTGGTACTCATAATTGTCCTTGAGAGCACTTAAGAATCAATCACATTGCTGTGGGTCTAGAGTTACATGCAGGCTAGACTGTGGAAGTGAGTCGGCGACAGTGAGGACTGCAGATGCTGGAGATTAGAGTCAAGATTAGAGTGGTGCTGGAAAAGCACAGCAGGCCAGGCAGCATCTGAGGAGCAGGAAAATCGACGTTTCGGGCAAGAGACCTAGTTCTTATCTCCTGCCCAGAACATCAATTTTCCTGCTCCTCGGATGCTGCCTGACCTGCTGTGATTTTCCAGCACCACTCTAATCTAGAGAAATGAGTAGCAGATTTAGTTTACTAAGGCACATCAGTGACTCAGATGGTATTACAATATTCAATGATAAGTTCATACTTACCATTACACAGGAAAGCTATCAATTCCATATTTTATCAACTAACATACAAAATTCTACCAATGTCCATGATGAGAATTTGATCCTGCTCCCCCCCAAGTACTAGTTTGGGTCTCTGGGTTATGAGTTCATAACTAAATCACTCTGCCACTATCTCCCCTCATTGCCAGCAAATGTATTTCTGTTCTTTGGTAAGAAAGGCAGCATTGGAAATTTGTTTTGTTTTCCTTCATAAGTGGGTGAATTTTGTCTCCTGTCATAATATAAAGCAATAAAAAATTCTATTTTAACTCACTTGTTCTGACATTGTTCAGCAACTCAAGAATACCTGAGATTCTCATCTCACCCACTGGCAAGTAACAAAAGTTAAAAATAAATTGCACTTTAACTTTTAAAGGGGCTGTAATATGGTTGTCTTGGTTTCTTCTATGATTGTAAGCAGCAACCAGATTAAGCTGGTGAGCACAGAAAATATTCTCCAATGGCTTCTCATTTTTGGTTGCATTTTATACAGCAACGAAAATAGAAGTAATTCCACCTTTTGTTCTAATCTCTCTTAGCTGCACTCCATCCAGATGATAAAATGTTGTTCCTCAGAAATAATTATTATTTCGATTGTACCATAGTAAATAATTTACCAACCTGAAGATTTTTTAAAATTGCAACAACTAAAATATGCATTTCGGGAAGGATTAATGCAACCAATATTGCTCAAATGGCTATCTTATCAGAGCTGAACTGGAGTGTCTGAACTTGCAGTAAGACTTGTTGGCTTGCCATCACTGTCTTCACGCACCTACATTTGGTCTTTGATAAAGCAATGATTTTATTAAAATTTTTATTGTGGTTCTCAAATTCCTCTGGAGCCAAGTCATGCCCAATCTTTCTAATTTCCCCCAAAACCAGAACGCTTTGAGTCCAGCACTATTTCTTGTGCTTTCCCAATTACAATCATGCTTTCACTGGTGGCTGGGTCTTCAGTTGCCCAGGCACCATGCTCTGGAATTTACTTTGCTTTCTTCCTTTAAAACCTATCATTTTGACCAAGCTTTTGGTCATTTGGTCTAATGTCTTCTTCCCGTAAAAAGTCATAAGAAATAAGAACAAGAGTAAGCTGCTTAGCCCCTCAAGACTGATCCACCAATCAATCGGATCATAGCTGATCTGACACTCTTCATGTCCACTTTGTTCTGCCCTTTCCCCATAACTCTGCTTCCCTATTGATCATGAACCTACTTATCTCAGCCTTAAGTAGGCACAAAGACTCTTCCCACAGCTGTCTGTGACAAGGAGAAAGTGAGGTCTGCAGATGCTGGAGATCAGAGATGGAAATGTGTTGCTGGAAAAGCGCAGCAGGTCAGGCAGCATCTAGGGAACAGGAGAATCGACGTTTCGGGCATTAGCCCTTCTTCAGGAATGATTTTCCTGAAGAAGGGCTAATGCCCGAAACGTCGATTCTCCTGTTCCCTAGATGCTGCCTGACCTGCTGCGCTTTTCCAGCAACACATTTCCATCTCTGTGACAAGGAATGCCTAAGACTCTCAACTCTCTGAAAGAACAAATTCATCCTCATCTTACTATTAGATTGGTTTCCCTTTATGCTGACACTCTGCTTTCTGGTACTGGACTCTCCCATGAGGGGAAATATCCTCTCATCATTTACCTTGTCAAGCTCCTTAAGTACCGTGTATGTTTCATGAGATCACCTTTCATTGTTCTAAACTCCAATGAGTAGAGTCACAACTTGTTTGAGCTTCGCTCATAAGACAATCCTTCCACAATTGGGAACATCATAAATTAGGGGACCAGAACTGTTCATAGTGCTCCAGATGTGGTCTCACCAGCACATTGTACAATTGCTGTAAGACTTCCCTACTCTTATACTCCAACTCTTTGAAATAAGGGTAATATTCCATTAGCCTTCCTGATTATCTACTGCCCCTGTATGCTAGCTTTCAAATGTTTCTACGTAGCATGATACTGTATTTACATTTTAAAGGGCCTATGAAACACACTGGAACCTTTCATTATGTTGAATGTGTCATATAAGTTGCTGTTTCACTGGGAGCATAGCCTGCTTTTTGTTAGGTATGTTGCAAAAGCAAGGGAGAGTACATCTTTGGAAGACTAAAGAGAAAGCCTGTATGTTCCTGTACCTTGAATGGTTATAGTAACCTTCAAAAGATAAGTCACCTGGAAAGTCATCAAAGAACATGAGGAGAATTTGCAATGTGTTCAATAATGGGGAATGGTCTTCTCACTGGTATCAGTGACTTCTCTGATATCCCTTCTCTGCTCTTGTTCACCATTCTTTGCTCATCATATGTAGCTGAAGACCAGTGACAGTAATCCCATTCCCTTTGCTAGCATCTTCCAAACCTTCACTACCTAACAGGAAAAGACCAGCTGATCCATTCGAATGACAATGCTTTTTGGTGACTCTTTCTGCCAGATCAAAATCTTGGACCTCTCTTCTTAGAGGCACTGTGGTGTCAAGAAAACTGCTCACTTGCACCTTCTTGAGGACAATTAAGGGCAATAAATGTTGGCCTAATCTAGTGAGCCCCACATTCCATGACTAATTAAATGAATTTTCTGACAGCAGAAACCTGCTGAGATAACCTGAATCCCAAAAAGGAAGGAGCTGTCTCAGATTGATATGGAGATTAAGGGTGGATCCCTTGTGCAATGCAAGAAGACTGAATGCGGTAGCATAGTGCTTATGTTAGTGAATTTGTCTGCCAGAGTGCTATCTACATGCCTTCAACAGAATCTCCAAACCCATGACCACTGTCACCTAACTGAATCAAAGAATCAGTTGCATGATAGCACCATGATCAACAAATCACATATCATCCTGCCTGGGAAAAAAAATACTGCTGTCCTTCACTGCCACTGGGTCAAAATCATGCAGCACCATCCCTAACAGGACTGGGGGCATACCAAAATGACAAAGACTGCAGCAGGACTAGAAAGCAGCTTACCACCACCTTCGAGGGAAGCTGAAGAGAGGCAATAAATACTGCTCTTGCCAGCAGAATCCACATGCTGCAAGGATGTTGCCAGAGTTGGAAGATTTGAGCTATAGTGAGAGGCTGAATAGACTAGGCGATTTTTCCTTGGACTGTCGGAGGCTGAGGGGTGACCTTATAGAGGTTTATAAAATCATGAGGGGCATGTATAGGGTAAATAGACAAAGTCTTTTCCCTGGGGTGGGGAGTCCAGAACTAAAGAGCTTAGGTTTAGGGTGAGAGGTGAAAAATATAAAAGAGACCTAAGGGACAACTTCTTCATGCAGAGGATGGTATGTGTATGGAATGAGCTGCCAGAGGATGCGGTGGAGGCTGGTACAATTGCAACATTTAAAAGGCATCTGGATGGGTATATGAATAGGAAGGGTTTGGAGGGATATGTGCCAGGTGCTGGCAGGTGGGACTAGATTGGGTTGGGATATCTGGTTGGCACGGATGAGTTGGACCGAAGGGTCTGTTTCCGTTGTGTAGGTCTCTCTTACTCTAAATTAGATTTTACTTTAAATATACAAACTTTACAAAGAGAATTTAAGCTAATTCTTAAGTCCTGAAATAAATTAATACAAGTAGTCACAAAACTGTGAAATTGTTCTCAAAGCTTGGGAAGGAAATGATCATCCTTACTTGGTCTGGGCCTTATCAAACTCCAGGACCACATCAACATGGCTAACTGTAAATTGCCTACTGTTATGGCTGAGCAAAGCAGTCCATTTTACAGGAATAAGGAATAATAACCTGACTGCCAGTGATACCCAGGCCCTGCAAGCAAATAAATTACATCCCCAACACTTCCACAGTAATTTTAACAGCTAGTGGATGCTTGGCATTAAATAAACACAATATTACCTTCTCTACATCGCTAGTCACCATAAAGCTTAGCAGGATAACAATTTCTCGGACCATAAATAAGATCAAGTTGTAATTAGACCCCTGGAGAACAAATGGATTAGAAGATATGATAAGAATACAAATCCATGGAGTTAGAAAAGGATGGCAGTAATCATCTAATGGTCTTTTCCAGTCATAAAAGTTTTTAAGCTCATAAAAGGATTGATTTACTGATAAACAAAACTCTTACTGAGAATTCATCAGTGTCTAATTAATTTAAGCCTCAGACTTGAGCAATAGCTTGCTATTGTGAAGTTATTTAGTTAGAGACTCACCTGTATGGTTAAATAAGCTGTTTTGGTACTTGTAGCTACTTTTAAAAAACACTGAATTACAAGGCCCAGTGTCAAGCTTTTAGTATTATTGCTTGAGTGTTTAATTCCCCTTTGACTTCTTGTATTAATGTTTCTCATATGTGACCTCCTCATACTAACACTACATATCCATTTTGGGAAAGCAAATCTTAGCAGGACTTATACACTTAATGGTAAGGTCCGAGGGAGTGTTGCTGAACAAAGAGACCTTGGAGTGCAGGATCATAGCTCCTTGAAAGTGGAGTCGCAGGTAGATAGGATAGTGAGGAAGGTGTTTGGTATGCTTTCCTTTATTGGTCAGAGTATTGAGTACAGGAGTTGGGAGGTCATGTTGCGGCTGTATAGGACATTGGTTAGGCCACTGTTGGAATACTGTGTGCAATCCTGGTCTTCTTCCTATCGGAAAGATGTTGTGAAACTTGAAAGGGTTCAGAAGAGATTTTCAAGGATGTTGCCAGGGTTGGAGGATTTGAGCTATAGGGAGAGGCTGAACAGGCTGGGGCTGTTTTCCCTGGAGCGTCAGAGGCTGAGGGGTGACCTTATAGAGGTTTACAAAATTATGAGGGGCATGGATAGGATAAA
>NC_057741.1:12348661-12358765 GCF_004010195.1 Chiloscyllium plagiosum
GAGGGATATGGGCTGGGTGCTGGCAGGTGGGACTAGATTGGGTTGGGATATCTGGTCGGTGTGGAGGGGTTGGACCGAAGGGTCTGTTTCCATGTTGTACATCTCTGTGACTCTATGACTCTATATCCCATAACATTTAAGAGCTTCACTTTTCTGCAGCACTTTTTTTCTGAACTCATGACTCATTGTTTTTTTTTTCTCATTCCATGTTTGGGTATTTTAACAGAACTTAAAATTTGTAAATGTGTTGAAGGAAGTAGTAGAGGATAAACAACAGAGAATATCAGGAAAGTTAATTTTGCAAATAGGTGACAGCACATCTGATTAAAAATTGAATTTAAAATGACAATGCACAAATCATTAGCGCAAAGCCAGTTATGGAAATGATGGATGTAATCAATCTAAACAATATTTCCAAAATATAGTAAGAAAGATTGTGCTTGATTTAGAAAAAAAAATGTTTGAACTGGTTTCCCTTTTCTCAAGAGAATCAGTTTTATTCCCCTTTGTTTCTTTTTGCTTCACCATGTGACAAAGTACAACTGCATAAAATTAAATGCTTTTCTGCATTGAAAAGTAATTGTGAATGACAAGTACATCAAAGGTGATTTATGTATGTGTACAGAACAAAGTAAATCCAAGAGAACACTATTTTTATTGAAGAGCATTGAGTTCAAATAATAATAAAAACTGCCATTAACATATCCATAGAGGATGGATCCCACTTACCACTTCCTGAGAAAAAGACCAGGAAATGACATCACCACAGGAAATGACATCACCAACCCAAGGAAACCCAAACACATAGATAGAAAGTGGGCTACACCACCAGTGCTTCATCTGGAGGCTCACTGAAGATGTTACCTAGTACGGTGATGAAACATCTGAAACCGAACCTTCCAGCTCAGTGAGTAAGCCTACATCCAGGATGGAATACTATCCCAGAAGCAGAGGAAAAGGAGAGTGCAGTCCTTTCAGAAAACTAAAAAGAGCAGGATGTGTTGATGGCCGTCGTTCAGTATGGCATAAGTTTGTTGTGGAAAATTTGCCAGCATTGCACATATTTTGCCATGTTGTCTTCTAAAGATCCCAATTAAAAGTCACACACACACACACACACACACACATTCTCTCTCGATCCCAATTAAAAGTCACACACACACACACACACACATTCTCTCTCTCTCACTCTCATACGTTCACACTCTCACTCTCTGTCTCTCTCTCTCATTAAGTTCTGTCTTTCTACACTGCCAATTTTAGGATGTGCTATCTTTTGGGGGTAACTAACCACCATCAATTCTGTTTCCTTGATAACACCTACTGTGAATTCCCCTGTATGCTACACCATGTGCTGCTATCATTAACAACCATTGAGGGTGCATTGAGGCTCAAGTTTCTGCATGAATGGTGCTAAACAAAGAGGTGCCAGTACAGGCTATGTGGTGTCTTTATCCTTTGACTTTATTGGCATAGTCCACAGATCATCTTATTTGAGGCAATAGAGAAAGTGATCATGAGAGACTTATCTTACCAAAGACTGTTTCATTTGTATGCAATCATGAAATATCTATTTGTCTTGAAAAGTCACTGCACAGGGAGAATTGTTCTACATCACATAAACTTAGACCTGCTGAAATCGTTGTACTGAGTGTATGTTGGACTTCTCTTGCATTACCTTTAATATCCCAGTGTCTTTGACAATAACCAGAGTGAGAGCCAGTTCCTCAAAATGAATGGGGGCAAGCAATGGGAACTGTACCTTCCAAATGCATCCTCAGATGCTGCCTGGTGGTTTTTTTTAGTTTAGCCTGCTAAGTGGAAAAGGCCACTGCCCCTCATCCTCACTATTTGCAGTTTTTCATTTACCAAACACATTGCAGATTGTCTACTATTGAATAGTTCTCATAAAATGAACTATGCTCATAGGATATCAGTGTATTAGCCATATGCACACTTCCCCACTGTCCTCATGATGCCTCTTCCTTTGCATTCTGCTGACTGTTGGCTAGGACGCTTGCCATCTTCTCTATCTTTGAATGAGCTTTAACTGAGTAAACCTTGCTCTCTTGATAACGTTTCTGTCCTCTGGAAGCTTGAAGAACAAAATCTCATTTTCCACTTAACTTGGCTCAGGTTTTTGAAGAGGTGAGCAGGAAGATAGATGAAGGCAGAGCAGTAGCAGTTACATTTGATAAGCTTCCACATGGTAGACTGGTTAGTAAAGTTAGATCACATGGGCTCCAGGCAGAGGTAGCCAATTCGATAGCAAATTGGTGGAACAGTAGAAGGCAGAGAGTGGTGGTGGAGGGTTGTTTTTCAGACTGGAGGCCTGGGACCAGTGTTATGCCACAAGAATCGGTGCTGGGTCCATTGTTGTTTATTTATATAAATGATTTGGATGAGAATTTAGGAAGCATGGTTAGTAAGTTTGCAAATTACACTACAACTGGTGGTGTAGTGGACAGTGTAAAGGTTATCTAAGAGTACAATGGGATCTTGATCAACTGGGCCAGTGGGCCAAGGAATGGCAGATGGAATTTAACTTAAGGCAGGACTTGCACAGTTAATGGTAGGGCTCTGGTTGATTGTTGTCAGATAGAGAGTCATATGGGTAGGGGTATATAGTTCCTTGGAAGTGGCATCATAGGAAGACAGGACGGTGAAATAGGTGTCAGTACATTGAATACAAGAGTCAGGATAATATGTTATAACTGCACAAGACATTAGTAAGGCAACATATGGAGTACTGCATTCAGTTCTGGTCACCCTGGAAGGATGCAAAGAAGATTTACAAGGATGCTACCGAAACTGGAATGTTTGAGTTTTAAAGAGAAGCTGGAATGGCTGGCACTTTTTTTCTCTGGAGCCTATGCAGCTGAGGAGTGATTTTATAGAGGTTTAGAAAATCATGAGGGGATAGATAAGGTGAATAGGAGAAAGTGAGGACTGCAGATGCTGGAGATGAGAGTCAAGAGTGTGGTGCTGAAAAAGCACAGCAGGCCAGGCAACATCTGAGGAGCAGAAGAATCAACATTTCAGGCATAAGCCCTTCATCAGGAATGAGGCTTGTGAGCCAAGGGTGCTGAGAGATAAATGGGAGGAGGGTGGCGCTGGGGGAAAGGTTGCTGAGAGTGTGACAGGTAAATGAAGGTGGGGGTAAAGGTGATAGGTCAGAGAGGAGGGTGGAACGGATAGATGGGAAGGAAGATGGACAGGTCATGAGGGTGGTGCTGAGTTAGAAGGTTGGATCTGGGGTAAGGTAGGGAGGAGGGGAAATGAAAAAAAACTGATGAAGTCCACATTAATGCCACATGGTTGGAGGGTCCAAAGTGGAAGCTGAGGTGTTCTTCCTCCAGGCGTTGGGCGGTTCGGGTTTGTCGATGGAGGAGGCCCAGCACTTGTTAGTGCTTGGCAAAGTGGGAGGGGGAGTTAAAGTGTTCGACTAGGAGGTGGTGGGGTTACTTCATACGTGTGTTTCGGAAATGTTCTCTGAAGCGTTCTGGAAGTAGGTTTCCTGTCTCCCCAGTGTAGAGGAGACTGCATCGGGAGCAATAGGTACAGTAAATGACATGTTTGGAAGTGTAGGTAAATCTATGATGGATGTGGAAGGCTTCTTTGGGACCTTGGACGGAGGTGAGCAGGAAGGCATGGGCGCAGGCTTTGCAATTCTTGCGGTGGCAGGGGAAGGTGCCGGGAGGGGAGGGTAGGTTAGTGCTGCGGTGGGGACGCGACCCGACAAGAGAGTCATGGAGGGAATGGTCTTTACGGAATGCAGATAGGGATGGGGAGGGAAATATATCTCTGCTGATGGGGTCTGTTTGTAGGTGGTGGAAATGGCTGAGAATGATACAATGTTTCTGGAGGTTCAAAGTTAAAAATCACACAACATCAGGTTATAGTCCAACAGGTTTAATTGGAAGCACACTAGCTTTCGGAGCGACGCTCCTTCATCAGGTGATTGTGCGTCGCTGAAGGAGCGATGAAGGAGCGTCGCTCCGAAAGCTAGTGTGCTTCCAATTAAACCTGTTGGACTATAACCTGATGTTGTGTGATTTTTAACTTTGTGAACCCCAGTCCAACACCAGCATCTCCAAATCATTTCTGGAGGTTGGTGGGGTGGAAGGTGACAGCCGGGGGAGTTCTGTCCTTGTTGTGTTTGGAGGGGTGGGGTTCAAGGGCAGAGGTGCAGGAAATGGATGAGATGTACTGAAGGGCATCATTGACCACATGGGAGGGGAAATTGTGGACTTTGAAGAAGGAGTGCATCTAGTGTATTCTGTGGTGGAACTATTCCTCCTGGGAGCAGAGATGAAGGAATTGGGAATAAAGGATAATTATTTTACAGAAGGCAGGGTGGGAGAGGGAGCACAAGGTGGCACCAACACAGTCATCAATGTAGCGGAGATAAAGGTGGGGGATGGTGCTGGTGTAGCTGCGGAAGATGGACTGTTCCATGTACCTGACGAAGAGACAGGCACAGCTGGGGTCCATGTGGGTGCCCATGGCTACCCCTTTGGTCTGGAGGAAATGGGTGGATTCAAAGGAGAAGTTATTGAGGGGAGGACTAATTCAGTCAAACGAATGAGAGTGTCAGTGGAAGGGTACTGGTGGGGATGCAGGGAGTGGGAGAAATGGACGGTTTGGAGGCCTTTGGCATGGTGGATAGAGGCGTTTAGGGCCTGGATGTCCATGGTGAAGATGAGTGTGTCCCAGAGATGTTCTCTGAAGCGTTCTGCAAATAGGCATCCTGTCTCCCCAAGGTGAATAGCCAAGCTTTTTTCCCCAGGGTAAGGGAGTTAAAAACTAGAGTGCACAGCTTTAAAGTAAAAGGGGAAAGATTTAAAAGGAACCTGAGGAGCAACTTTTTCACAGACAGTGGTGTGTATATGGAACGAGCTGACAGATGAGGTGGATACTTGAACAGGTTCATGGATAGGAAAGGTTTCGGGGACATGGGCCAAACACAGACAAATGGGACTAGTTCAATTTAGGAAACCTGGTTGGCAAGGACAAGTTGAGCTAAAGGGTCTGTTTACATGCTGTATGACTCTCTGATTCTATGATGTCTGTTCTCTATTTTCCTTGCATTCCTCCCATATCCCCACCCCATCTTATTTTGTTGTGTCTTGTTTACTTTCTTGTCACCAGAGAGGATCCTTTCACGCCTTTAATTTACACACCTTCTACCTCTGTTTCACTTTTACCATAATTAGCAACCCATTTGTAATTCGCACTGAATATCCAAGCCATCTGTTTCCCTGTTGTTGCTTCTCCTCTGTCAGAAGTATAACAACCACCATTTTCCGGGTTCATTCAGTTCTGAAGAAGAATCAGACTCAATTTGCACAGATGCTACCTGCAAGTGTTTCTATAGCATTTGCTGTGTTTCCTTCAAGAATCTGCAATATTTTGCCTTTGTAATAACCCTCTTGGTTTCCCTGATATTGTTTCCCTAGTGATAGAGATTGTACTTATTTCCTCCCTTCTCTTTTGATACTTGGTTATTTTGCATTTCTGAAATATTATTAATGTCATGAAGACTGATGCAAATTCTTTATTCAATTTATTTAGCCATAGACTCATAGAGTCATACAGCACAGAAACAGACCCTATGGTCCAACCAGTGCATGCCAAACATAATCCCAAACTGAACTAGTCCCATTTGCCTGCTCCTGGTCCATAGCCCTCCAAACCTTTCCTATTCATGTATCTATCCAACTGTCTTTTAAATGTTGCAATTGTACCAACATCCACCACTTCCCCCAAAAGTTCATTCCACACACAATTCACGCTCTATGTTAAAAAAATGTTGCCCCTAATATCCTTTATAATTCTTTTTCCTCTCACCTTACAAATATGCACCATGGTCTTCAAATCCCCCACAATAGGGAAGAGACCTGCCCTACACTCAATCTATACCCCTCATGATTTTAAAAACCTCTAAGATCACTCCTCAACATCCAATGTCCAGTGAATAGAGTCCCAATATATCTGCCTCCAGATATTATTCAAATCATCCATTCCAGATAATATCATAATAAATCTTTTCTGAACTCTCTTCAGCTAAATAGTTTAAAATCATCCATTATTGATTAATGTATCGTTATTTTTACATGCCCTTATTATCTGCTGTCCTATTCTCTGCCCTATTGTATTGTTTCCGTTAGGGTGTCTGTACGGTATTCCCACCAACGTTTCCTTTCTCTTGTTAATTTTAACCTCTACCAATTTGAATTCTATATTTTTTTCAACTAAGATCATTCTTTAATATTGTACTTATTCCATCATGTACTAATAAAGCTACTCCACAAACCTTCCCACCCTGCCTGTCATTTTGAAAAGTCACTTACACTGATGATTAATTTCTCAGTTTTGGCCCCTTGCGCAGATACGGTTAAAAACATCACACCCATTAGTTCGTACTTGTGCTATTATTTCATTCATTTCTTTCTGAATACTTCATACATTCAGGTAAAGAGCCACCAAATATGCCTAAGCATTTTTGCCCCTTTGACCTTTTTGCTGCTTTTGCTATATTTTCACTTTTTATTCCTTCCAGTCTCACTTTAAGCATCATTATGTCTAACAACTATCTTCTAATATTAACATATATGTTTGCTCTGTAAGCCTAAGCACCTCCTCTCGAGAACACACTGTCTATTTAGGTTAATTCCCTTTCTCCTTCCCTGCTAACATGTTGCGCCAGAACACTGGTCCCACTGTGGCCCAGCATGGCTCAGCGTCCTGTTTTACTTCTGCCTATTCATTTGTTTTGCCAATTTCTCATATAACATAAAGAAGGCCTTTCCATCCTTTTTTCTCAAAATTTGTAGGAGCAACAAACTTAATGCTCATCCTAGACTTTAAATTATAATTAACTTTTTTCCCATCAGAGGCTACTTCACATTTGGATGTCTTTTAATAAACTGCTCTTTTCTCTTTTTTTTTCTCTTCAAACTCAAGGTTTTTTTTAAGTTCTTGTTCATTTTTTTCCACCATCTCCATTATTTTCAAATTCTAATGCCATCTTATTTTTTATGGTACAAAAGCTGATGTTTCTTTTTATCTCTTACCAGCTTCACATCTAAGGAGAAATTCCTGATGAAGAGGTTAAGCTCGAAAGATTGATTCTCTTAAACCTCAGATGCTGCCTGACTGGCTGTGCTTTTCCAGTGCCACACTTTTCGACCCAGCCTCACATGTAAACCTGTGTTGTTTACGTTTCAAAATCTGTCCTGACTCACTGGGTATTATGATGGAAGCCAATCCCCTGTATGACTGGAGTTGTCACAAATGTGAACAGAGGTAAAAACCACTAATCCAGAGATTTTGCCTGTCCTCGGATGCTGCCTGAATTGCTGTGCCCTTCCAGCACCACTAATCCACAAATGTGAACAGATCTAGTCAAAATATTCAAAGTCCTTAATTTACCTGGCTGACAAACACAGGTGGAATGAAAACACTCCTCAGGATTCTCTACAGAAAAACAGTAACTTGTTACTAGGAATAAATTGTTTTTAAATCAATAGTAATTAGGAAATGTGAATTGCTAACTTCTAACGCCACAACACGACCTTTTAAAAATTTTCCCCTTACATACTAATAGACACAAAGACAGAAAAAACATGGATAGAAAAGATGAAAAAAAGTGGCAGTGAAACAGTTGATTTCACGTGCCCAGGCCACAGGATTGAATGATTTGCTTTCTTTCATGACCTTTCAATTCCTTTTTAGTTCTTTGCTGGTGAAACAAAGTTATCTGCACACAGATGCTCTCTTCCATTCACTGGGTTGAGACATTGTTCTTTCACTGTTTTCAAAAGCATTTGTTTCACCTTAACGCAGGCATTTACCGATAAGAGAGAGTGAAAAAACGCGAGATGTTACTGGAAACTTTCTGGTAGCTCCACAAGGTAGAGGGAAAGGGATTGGGGCAAGATTATTTGACGCTTTCTCTTGGCAAGCTTGGCTATTATTTGTTACACTAGTCCGATTTGCATTTATCTTCTTTAGTTCAGAACCCAATGGTTCTCTGTTGTTTGCTTTTGCTCTCCCTGTTCCAAGAAAATACAACATTGCATGCAACTCACAATGTACTCTAGTAAACATGATTTTCAAAACTGCAGCCATCTCTTCGTACAGTCTCAATTGGTTTAAAGTAGTATCTTCCTTATTTTATTCAAGTGCGAAAATGAGGAAATAAAAAAAAGTTGTGGTCTTTAAAAGTGACCCGATCACTACCAAATTCCTATTTCCTCACCCCCACCTGACTGGCTCCCAGCACCATGATGCTGTGCTCAGTTATTAATCCTCCCTGATGTCCCACAGTCTTCCACACAGCTTGCAAGAACCTCAGAGCGGTTGGACAAATTGAGCAACAAAAGCTTTTCCCACACTGGGTGCCCATAACTACTCCCTGACCACAGACCAAATTTGAGCTACCTAACTTATAGGGTGTGACTGCTTTAAAAGTAAACTATACAGGCAACTTGCCCCTTCTCAGCTGCCTGCAGCTCAGACTCCAGTTCCACAGCTTGGATGCAAAGTTCCTCAAGCTGCAAATACTTGCGTGCTCACCCTGGATCACCTTGGTGTCCTGCAGGGCTCTCATGTTTCAGCAGCAACACATTATCCATCCTGCTCTCCCCATTGAGATTAATTTAATGTGTAAATTTGTAACTCTATTATACCTGCTCTTTAAACTTTTTGATTAACAATCAAAACTGATACAATCTTGTAACAAGTTGATTTGTTTTGTAGTTAGGAAATGTTTAATGAAAATGTGAGCTATGTTGAAAGTCTGACCTGCTGTGCTGTTCCAGCAATAAAGTTTCAGCTTTAAACTTTTTGATTAATAATCAAAACTGATACAATCTTGTAACAAGTTGATTTGTTTTGTAGTTAGGAAATGTTTAATGAAAATGTGAGCTATGTTGAAAGTCATGTGGTTCAAACACTCCTCTTGTGCTACTATTTTGGTGACAGGATTTAAAAGCAATAGGAGTGCAGAGGATTGCCCTCAAACATTGACAAGATGCAGAATTTAAATAAGTATTAAATCAGCAGAAGAAATAAAAAGATGGAATCACCCCAACCATGACAGCTTGGTTGTAGTAGGACTGAAATGCAGCCAGTGGCAAGACTTCATTGATTGATTGGCAGATAACTGACAAACCCTTGAGACGGAGCACCTGTCCCTTTTGGATTGTTGGATTTGTCTCACGGCAACAATGGTAATGATCACAGTAATGATCTTTAAATTAAACTCTGTCTGCTTTCAGCATTCTCTGCAGGTTATTGTTAGCTTTAAGCTGATTCTGAGAGTGAGCTTCAGAATTTTACTGATTGCTGTGCTGCTGAAAGGACCAAATTTCTCGAGAGTGAAATGAAATGAGATGGCTTACCATCAACAGAGAAATGCCGAACAGTTGAAAGAATGCATTTATTTTAAGATTATTCCCTCGCCGTCTAATTGAATACAATGGTCCAGAACCCACTGGAATGGGGCATCTCATTGTATAGCTACACTTCTTCTTGTGACCTTCAGCTCAAAACAAAGTTGCACTCTAAATTACTTGATATTTGAGCTCATAATAACTGGAAGAGGACAAGAGGCACCATTTACATCCATGAATAGTTAGACCAATGGTCCATCTCCCAAAACAATCTACAATGAATGGATGAGGTGTGTGTGTGCGTCATATTTTTATGAGTGTGATACACCAACATGATTCCCATGACCACCGGAGTTAATTAGGCCAATTGAAAGTCAGCTAACATAATCTTCCAAATTAAAAGGACAGCAAAACAATTTTGCTGCAAGATTATAGGACTTTCCCAGGGGGGCTTTTCAAAAGGGAGGATGATGCACTCGACTGGTTACCATGAGTTCGTACCTCAGTTAGACCAATGAAAAGGACTTTTCTTTGCATCAATTTCTTGGCACTGCATGAGCTAATACTGTATTGCACTTGAAATAGTTTGGGGAAGCAAAAATTGAACAATTTTGAAATTATTAAAATGCAGAAGGCTGGGAAAGGAGCATCGCATTTGTCTGTCCAAATTGAGGGCTTTTTTCAATCAGAACTTGAAGAAAATAGT
>NC_057741.1:12359265-12432154 GCF_004010195.1 Chiloscyllium plagiosum
GGTGCCAAAGGGGTGTGGAATTCTTGCCATTACTTCTTGTAAGATCTTGGAAGTAAAGTGGCTACCTTGGTCTGAATCTATACTTTCCACTATTCCATATCGTGGGATGATATGATCAAGGAGGGTTTTCACTATTCCTTTTGAGGTGGCTAATAACATTGGGAAAGCTTCCACCCATCCGGTTAAGTGGTCTGCTAAGACCAACAGGTACTTCTGTTTTCCCACTGGGGGTAGTTCAGTGTAATCCACCTGTATACTTTGGAAGGGTCTCACTCCTGGGTTCTTTCATGATTAGATTAGATTAGATTACTTCCAGTGTGGAAACACGCCCTCCGGCCCAACAAGTCCACACCGACCCGCCGAAGCGGACCCACCCATTCCCCTACATTTACCCCTGCATCTAACACTACGGGCAATTTAGCGTGGCCAATTCACCTAAACTGCACATTTTTTGGACTGTGGGAGGAAACCGGAGCACCCGGAGGAAACCCACGCAGACACTGGGAGAATGTGCAAACTCCACTCAGTCAGTCGCCTGAGGCGGGAAATGAACCTGGGTCTTTGGCGCTGTGAGGCAGCAGTGCTAACCACTGTGCCACCGTGCCGCCCACCTTTCCTCCTTTGAGCACTTCCCTTATTATTTTATACATACTTAGAATCAGTGTAAATTGTCCCATCCCAATTCTCTAAGTGTTTAAAGCTTGATTTAATGCATACAATTCACAAGTCTGGGCTGACCATGTGTTTGGCAGCCGGTCTGCCTCCACTGTTTGGTTTTTGTTACCGTCCACTACTGCATATCCATTGTGTCTTTTTCCTTCCACTACTCTCGATGATTCATCTATAAGCAATCTATCCCTGTCATGTAAAGGTAGATCTCTCAGGTCCTGTCTAATTTTGGTTTGATACTCTATGATATCTAAACAGTCATGTTCTAATTCTCATTTGTCTAGAGATTCTCCCTTCCATAAGAAGGTAGCTGGGTTTAGACAGGTGTCTGTTGCTAACACCAGGTCATCGTCTTCCATCAGGATGGCCTCGTCAACCATCTCCCTGCCTTTTGGCTTAACACAGTTCTGACTTGATGGGGGGTGTACTAACTACTACAAGGCTGCTCCATCTGCTGTCTTTGCAGCTCCTAAATCTTTTAGCCCCTTTTCTCCCTTTGCAGTAAACAACGGGGCACCCTAAAGATCTAAAATTGTAGGTATTAGGGAGTATATCACTGCTCCTTGTGGATTCAGGGTCGCTTCTTTAACTACCTCATCGACCAGTCTATTTCCTCTTACTTCCGGTTCATTCCCCTTCTGATGTCCGTTTATATGACTCCAAACGCATATTTGGAGTCTGTACATATTGTTCCTTTTTTGTTTTCTAAGGTTCTGAGAGCTCTTTCTAGGGCATAGAGTTCACAAGTTTAGGCTGACCAGCCATTAGGCAGCCTTTCAGCCTCGATAATGCTTCCCTCTATCCCGTCTACTACGGCATATCCATTATGCCTTTTACCCTCAATCATCCGGGAGGACCCGTCGATAGACAACCGAGCTCCTGCATGCAACGGTACGTCTCTTAAGTTCATTCGCACGTTAGTCTGATATTCAGTAATATCAAGGCAGTCATGTTCTGGATTGCCAAGGGCCTCCCCCTCTCTCCGCCACAGAAATGCAGCTGGATTCAAGCAACTGTCTGTGACTAACACAAGGTCATCCTGTTCTATTAAGATTGTCTCATATTTCAAGATCCGAGAGTCCGTGAGCCATTGTCCTGTTTTCTGATTTAGTATGGTCCATACCTGATGTGGAGTGCTGACTATTAAGGCTCCCCCAAAAGTAAGTTTCCGACTCTCCTCTACCAATAAGACTGTTGCTGCCACTGCCTGCACACACTCTGGCCAGTAATGTATCTTTCCATTCTTTAATTAACAATGAATTAATGCAGTTCATATTTTAAATTAACCATGAATCAATATGGCAGGTCACTGAGAATGTGTGAAGGAATCCTGCCAATTAGTATTGATTCAGGCTAATACAATTGATTTATTATAAATATTAATTATTAATTATATATATTATATAATTCAGGGTGCAAACACAACAAGTGACTAAAACATTTTAAAAACTGTAATCGCGCAGTTCTGTTCATTTACCAGTCACTTGCGACTTCTCACCCTGTTTCTGTAATTGTTTTTTTTTCGAGCACATTCATTTTTAAGAACCTCAACAGATTCCATAGCACCATTTGCAGTTAATTCAATCCCCAATTTGGTGGCAATATCTCGTCATGAGCGCAAAACTGACTCTTCATGCCTCTTACCACAAAACTGTCGCCATAATCCAATTAACTTTTTTGTTCCCACTCCCTTTGGCTTAAACTTTAAGGATGACCTTGCTGCCCCAGTATCAACTAGGAAAACTACGTCCTCTTTGTAGGGTCCCACCTTTAAATTTATCAAGGATTCCTGGTGGGTGCCCAGGGTCAGGAACTCCTGACACCCCTATTTTTCATCAACGTTCATAAACGGCACTGCCTTTACTTCATTTTTCGGATCATGACACTCTCTCTTAAAGTGACCTGTCTTTCCACAGTAATAACATCCCGCTTGTGGGGGTTTCCACTTCGATCCTTGTTCCTGTCTACCAGGCGCCTTAACATCTCCTCCCTTTATTTTCAACATGCTGCCCGCCACCATTCCGGTTTCCTTGTCTTTTTAGTTTTGTCCTTTTCTTTATTATCCAATGTTTTGTTTAGACCTTGATTTTAAAAGAAATATTGCAATATTTCTTGCTCCCTGTAATCTCAAATATAATTTATCAATTTATGCTTGTCTAACTTTAAAGCCTGTTCCTAAATATACATTTAGGAATCTTACTTGTATATATATATATATTCATTTATTCAGTGTTTAATATTTAAAATGTAAAATGCATACAGTTCCCAACTTTGAAATCCACTATAATTATCCGGTTTTAGTCCCTTGATCCAAAATTAGTTTTCTTAAGTAGTCCTGACCAGTCATTGTTCAATTACAATGCTATAGGTCATTTAAAAAAAACCTTCTAATGCATGAATAATGGCCGAATCCAAGGTCACCGATTTTAACCATAGGATTTTCTTTTTTTTTGATTTATTACAATCTAATGTTGAACTGAGACTTCAATTGTCCTCCACAAATCGCTTTTATGTAAGGATAAAAGAGATTAGTTAGAAACTAATAGTAAGGTAGTCATGGCCTGTAAAAAGAGCAGGAGTTAACATTTTATTTCATAATCTTGCAAAATCCTTAACCTCAAAAGAAATCATGTTAAAATTTCCATAATAGAAATCAGATTCAAAATAGTCCCAGAATCAAGTTCCAGGGAACATTCAATCACCAACAAACAAAATGTGCATTCAGACTGAATCACAAAGGGTTAAACTTTCTACAAGCTGTACAGCCCTTTTCTCTCTCTCTCTCTCTCTCTCACACACACACATACACACACACAGACACTTTGAGCTTCCCGCAACGACTCCTCTAGGATTTGAATATTTTTCTGGATGCCTGGCTATAAATTAGTTACGAAGTGTACCCTCAGTAGCCCTTCAGCTACTAACCCTTCTGACATGAAGCATAATCTGATTCCTCCTGACTGTAAGGCTGTTTTCAATTGACATTTTATCTTTTTTTTATCATTTCCTCGCGTCCGAGGATTGTATTTCCAATCTCTTAACATTTTTCCTAAAGGACTGTCCATTGGGATGTGGTCCTCGGACGTCCCTCTCATGTCTCCTTCGACACTTAAACAACTAATACTCGGCCGTTTCTTTATGTAATTTAATTAACCTTACTGAGGTCCGGTGTCACCTTCTTCCACACCCACTTCAGGGTCCTGACCTTCGCGTTGGGGATTTCCCCTCTTAACAACTGGTCTAAGGCTCGGTGGTCGTATCAAGTAGACACCTCACTCATCAGATTAATTTAGCCAATTAAATACCTTGATTTATGTGTTGCCAATTCCCCGTACTTCTCGTACGTGCCCGACCACCAAGGCAATACTTAAAGGTCTGTGCACAAGAGTTACCTGGTCAAATGCGCCCAGTCCCGCGGCAATACCTGGCAGCAACCACCCCGTTGCTTGCCCTAGACAACTATCACTACCTATCCCGGCTGCCTGGATACCCGGGTCTTGTATATACAAGAGTTAATCTGACCAAGCCGCCGCTTGTCAGCATGCCCTGTCCCACGGCAATGGTGGCAGCAACAACTGTTGCCTGCACCGGTTGCCCGGTGATATACAGATATATCTTACCCGGGTCTTCCGTACACAAAAGTTACCCGACCAAACCCGCCGTACGCCAGCCCACAGCAATGGCAGCAACAACCGTTGCTTGCCCCGGTCGCCCGGAGGTATATATCTTACCCGGGTTTTGTGTATAAAAGAGTTACCCGACCAAACCCGCCGCGTGTCAGCGCGCTCCACCCTGCGGTGATGGCAGCAAATACCATTGCCTACCCCGGTCACCCGGATAATACTTATTCCAGACCTTTTTCTTACCTGGGTCCTGTGCACAAGAGTTACCCGACCGAACCCGCCGCATCTCAACCCGTCTTGTTTCCAGGGTCTCTCAGTCCGGATCTCGCTCGCCCGAGCCACTGCGGCAAAGAGGGAAACTAAAGACCGCCGAAATCAGTGAGGTGCACCTTCTCCGTTTTCCCAACAATTGCCTAGCGACCGGAGCTTGGGATCCCAGGACGAGCACCCAAACCTGTTAGAAACAAAAGTCAATAAAATTTAGACGAGACCACCAAAGCTGGAAACAAGACAATTTATTCTACGATCTTGCAAGAAAGGACCCCAATTGCAGAAAGCAATTGAAGTGATGATTATTCAAACTATTACACAGTTATACTTTTGAGCTACATGAGGTCACCTCTTCCGATCCCTACATTACCCAATCTTTCTTACTATTTCATCTCTGCCCATCTATGCTCCATGCCCATTGTTCTCTTCTTTCCAAGTTGGCAATTTTCCCCCTTGCACGTGCTGTCATAAGGCTGAACTCTTATCTCGATGTTCCCTTTGTAACTTCTTTCATTGTCCATAGATACATTCCATTCTTGTACATACATCTTAACAATGTATCTTTTTCGTGCTTCACTTATATGTTTCAGTAATCTTAGCTTTTTGCTGAAACTGTTATTTCAAACATTATGGTAAAAGGAATTATTTTCCTTTAGTAAATCTACATTAAAGTTAGTACTTAATTATCCATAATTATGCACTGAAAAGTAGAGATACTTTTCCCTAAATACCTGCAGGGTTAATAGTTCTCTTGCTGTACCCCTTTTCTGTATGCTTTTTCTATATCTGCAAAAACAACACTTTTCCCCATTTCTAACAACAACAATTTGGGACTGTACAGCACTGCTGCTGCAGCTGCTTGATTCTTCTGTTATGCGTGTAGGTATATTTGGCACTTTTTCAACTGTCATTCTCTGTGGCCATTGTGAGAGCAACTTTGAGTGGAGCATCAATAGATACAGATTCTAGTAAATTATGATGCAATTAAGTGATCTCTGACACCCATCTAATCAACAGTGTTTGTAGTGATCATAGTGAGGTCAGCTGGTTGGACCTGATAGAATGAGTTCCCTACTTGAAGTTGTTAATCTGATCCAATCAGGGAGCCCTAGCTGACAGATATAAACAAGAGTATAATTGAATAAAGATTCGTACACCTCGTGTCTCTCACTGTGTCTTACACCTCTACACACACAACATGTGTTGGGAAAAAATAAGCACTACCGCAATTAGGCGGTAGTGTGGGGTAAAGACAGAGAGAGAGAAAAAAAATTAACAGCAGCGTCAGAAGTTCTGTTAAAAAAAAATAAAATAAACAGGAGATTCCTCTTCCGGGGTTAAGAAAAAAATAAAAATAAAAAAAACTAAACAAGAGTGTTTCTAGGGACTGGTTTTGAGGAGGCTCGTCACAGTTCACACAACAAAAAGCAAAGAAAAAGTAATAAAAGAGCAGGTGGAAAAAAATAAACAAGACCGTCCCAGGTGTCTCCGGAGAAGTAGCACGCGGTGTCCACCAAGACCCTTGAGCTATTCAGAGAGAGGTGGGCACCACAGGGAGTGGAGTGTACTATTTCCCCGTCCAACTCTATTTTGATTTAATCCCTGCCCTCCTCTTCACTGTTTGATCACGCAGCATTGCCCTTTGATGTGAAGGGTGCTGCATGTCACTGGCCACTTTGGTGTTTCCATTCTTCCTGGTGGTAGAAATTGAATAAAGATTTGTATACCTTGTGTCTTTCACTGTGTCTCACACCTGCACACACCCAACATGGGTGCGAGGGACAAATAAGCACTACTGCAGTTAGGTGGTAGTGTGGGGTAAAAAAAAGAATAGGAGTGTCAGACTGAAAAGAAAAAAAAGAAAAAGAAATGAAAAAAATAAACAAGAGTGTCAAAGGTTCCGTTCACTCAGAGCTGGATCAGCATCAAGGACATGTAATTAAAGCGTGTTTTGGTGATTAGATACCAGCCTCTGTGGAGTTATTTAAATGGTGATGAGGTAAAAGAACTCTCCTGAAGAAATTCACTTGTAACACTCATCTTTGAGTTGAGGTAAGCATTTCTGGCATCATGCCATTATTTGGAACTCTTTTGATCCTGCCGTCAAATTCTGGGCCCAATATTTGGAAAGAATGCGTTTGTTTTTCTGGGCAAAATTTGGGGCAGATGGAAAGCAATGAGTAATTTTCCTGACAGCTTGTGGATCCACAGTTTTTTCAGTTATGAGTAACCTAACATTCCTGAGGCAGCAGATATTAAAACGTTTCAAGAATTGATGGATTTAGTTAAGGAATAATAATACCTCAAGCCACCTCTAGTTCTGAGACGCTATTGATCTCATTCGGTGATTCGAGAACCAGGGAATCCGTATTGGTTTGACAAAATTAAGATCACTGGCAGAGTGACTTTGGTTTAACCCATAATGAGATGCTGAGAAACTGTTTGTTATGCGGAATTATTGATGTAACTATGCAAACATGTCTACTATCTGAAGCCCAACTGGATTTCAAACAGGGACTACAAATAGCTTTATCATTGGAAAACAAAGCAAGTGGAGCATATGGGTTGCAAGATATTCCACTGGAAGTGGACACCCTCACCAGTCAGACTGAGTTTGGGGAACATCACCTGATTAAAGGCAATTGTATAGCCTCACTCGGTTTATAACCTGAACAGAAGGACTCTAGGTCAGCCTTTAGCAAAACCCAAAAGCATAGCCAAGACTCGGCCAAATGGTTAATATTTTCTTCATGATCTAGGCCTGCAAGCCACTGTTGTTATGCAGACTCTAGACAGAGAAAGAGACCCACTCGATGGAAATTGAGTAAGAGAACCTATCGTCTAATATTCAGGAGAGTATTCACCCTCAAAAGTCCACCTACAGCTGGCTTGGAACAATTAATTTGCTCAGCAACATTCAAATTTGAACCAATCAAATAAATATCTGTGAAATAGTCACCCTGTTCTAATGGATGTCAAAACTGCCATGGCCATCTCAGTGATTGCAGAATCAGTCTTTAAAAAAATTCACTCTCGACTCCAACCTTTAAGTTTGCATGACCTCTGCAAGTCTGAAAATCTATACCAGGCAACCTCTACAGATGAAGGCACAACTCTGATTCTGGTCTCTTAAAGATCAAGGAGATCATCTAAATGTTAAACCCCAGCAGATGGCAGAGATACTAAATAGTTTGCATCCAATTTTACTGTGGAGAAAGAAATGTAGAGAATGCAGAGAAACAAACGTTAATGCTTTAAAAACAGTTAACATTACAGAAGAGGAAATTTGGGAGGTCTTAGATAATGCAAAGGTGGATAAATCTCCCAGACCTGGTGTAATATTTCCCAGAACATTGTGAGAAGTAAGAGAGGAAATTACGAGACCCCTTGGAGAAATATTTGCATCATCTATAACTATGGATGAGGTGCCAGATGACTGGAGAGTGGCTAATTTTATACTTTGGTTTAAGAAAGGTTATCAGGAGAAACCGGGGAACTATAGACCTGTGAGTCTGACTTTGGTTATGCATGAATTGTTGAAGGTGATTATAAAAGATAGGATTTGTGGACATTTAGAGAAGCAAAAAATGATTAGGGATATTCAGTATGGTTTTTTGCAAGGAAAATGATGTCTCTCAAGTTTGTTTGAGTATTTTGAGGAGGTAACCAAAAAGATTGATGGCAGAGCAGTAGACGTTGTTTATTTGGATTTTAGTAAAGCCTTTGACAAGATTCCGCATGATAGACTAATTAGTAAAGCAAGGTCACATAGGATTCAGAGTGAACTTGCCAATTCGATACATAATTAGTATAATAACAGGAAACATAGAGTAATGGTGGAGGGTTGCTTTTCAGACTGGAGGCCTGCAACCAGCGATGTTCCACAGGGATCAATGCTGGGTCCTTTTTTGTTTGTCATTTTTATAAGTGATTTGGATGAGAATATAGAAGGTATGGTTAGTAAGTTTGTGGCCGACACCAAAATTGGTGGCATAGTAGACTGAAGAAGCTTTTCTAAGTTTGCAAAGGGATCTTGATCAAATGGTTCAATTCTCTGAAAAATGGCAGATGGAGTTCAGTATGGATAAATGTGAAATATTGCACTTTGGTACAACAAATAGGGGTAGGGCTTATACAATTAATGATAGGGCCTTGGTAGTGTTGTAGAATAGAGCGACCTTGGGGTGCAGGCACATAATTCTTTGAAAATTGCATCACATATAGACAGGTTTGTTAAAAAGGCTCAGTCCTTTGAGTATAGGATTTGTGAAGTCATTTGAGGTTGTAAAGGACATTGATGCAGCCTCTTCGGGAGTACTGTGTCCGTTCTGGTTGCCCAGTTATAGAAAGGATATTATCAAGCTGGAGAGAATTAGAAGAAATTTACCATGTTGCCAGGAACTTTTTTCACTGGAGCGTAGAATTTTGAGAGGTGATCTGATAGAAGTTTATAAAATAATAAGAGGTATAGACAGAGTTAATGGTGATTGTCTTTTCCTTAGGATGGGGGTTTGAAGACTGAGGGCACATTTTTAAGGTGAGAGGAGAGAGATTTAAAAAAGGCGTGAGGGGCAAATGTTTTATAGAGGTTGGTTCACATGTGGAATGAACTTCCTGAGAAAGAGAATGTAGGTACAATTGCAATGTTTAGAAGGTATTTGGATAGATACAAAAATAGGAAAAGTTTAGAGGGATATACACCAGGAGCAGGCAATTGGGACTAGTTTAGTTTGAGATTATGTTTGGCATGGAGTGGTTGGACTGAATGATCTGTTTCTGTGCTCTATGACTCTGAGAAACAGCTGATTTACTTACCACTGTGTAGTAAAAGGCTCGGGTCCAAGCCGAATCGGGTGAAATTGATTGAGGAAGATTCATCTACATTGGTTCAACATTTTTTGTTTAGAAAATGGCTGCCTGAGTGAAGTCCTAGTTAAATACCCAGAAGATCTTTGGGGAAGGTCTGGGGACTATCAAAGGAGCCAAGGTCACTTTATATGTTGGCCAGGAAACAATTCCATTACTCTACAAGGCCTACCAAGCTATGAGCAAAAGGAGAGGCAGAAATCAGAGAAAAAGGAAGGAAGCAAGTGAAAAGCTAAATTTGATGCTTTAATAATCTTTAGGTTAGCTCAATTGACTGGGAAGATTGTATAGGGTCAAATAGTTGTCAACAGTATGGAATTTGATTGCAGTTCTGGCTGGATGATCAGCCTCTGACTTCATGCCCTACTAATGGTAGAGATCAAGGCAATGTGGCTTGGATCTGCTTTTAGGCAGAAGACTAAAGAAGAAGCAGATTTTTAAGAAAAGACAGAAAATCCACTGTTCCTGTCTTTGGCCTGAAGTGTTTTTGGCAGTTATCACAATATTTCTATGCCGTATGAGTTTATGACTCTATTCAACGTTCTCCTTCACGATTGACTTAACTTTTAGTGACGAATTTAATAGAATATCTCAATGTCAGTCAAGGTGAATGGTCAACATAAAGATGATTTCACCTGAGTGACTGTGAGACTGAGTGACTACAGAAGAATTTGGTTCAAAGGTGGATTTCAGTGCACAGGCGTATTAAGTAAAATGAAAGTGCAGTGAGTAGGGAGTAATGGGGCAAAAAGCAGAATACTGGTGTGAGGCAACAGAGGCTCAATGGGCCAAATGGCCTTCTTCTGCACCATAACAATTGTGCTTCAGTGAAGGTTGGGGAGGAAGTACTTTCCTTTTTGCAGTCTTTCAGTCTCCTACTGATTTCCAACTTTGTGCAGGAGAAGGAGCAGCTAAATTCAATGAGTATTATGAGAAATTGTAAGTATTATAAATATTCTAAGAATTGTATTGCCCTTTTGTTATAAATTTTACTGGCGGTGCTAAAATAATTGAAGTATTGTATGTATTAAATAGAAGATAATTAGCAATTATTATTTAATTAACATCTATTAGATATGGCAGGGCATTTGAAGGCCTGTGATTGCAGAATTGACACTTTCTGATATCAGTGTGTTCAAGGGCAAATACATCCACTGTCAATGTTTGTGGCTGCAAGAACTTTACCTCAGAGTTATTGAGCTGAAAGCTGTGGGGTTCCTGTGACACAATGGTAGAGTCCCTAACACAGAGCCTGGAGGTTAGGTTCAAGTCCCACCTGTCCCAGAAGTGGACAATAACATCTCTGAACAGGTTATTAGGAAAAATAGTGCATAGCTGTGGTATTCTTGTGGTGCACAGGTAGAATCCTTACCTCAAAGCCTGGAGACCTAGGTACAGGTCACACCTGCCCCAGAGGTGTAGAATAATAACATATCTGAATAGATTGGTTAGAATTTTGTTTTGAGTTCAAAGCCAAGATGCAGACACAGCAGCACATTAGGGAGGCAGAAAGTCACATGGGCTTTTTATTTCTGAAGGCAGTTACATCCCTTAAAATTGTGACTCATGGATTAGTCAACAACCCAGCACTGGAATGGGATGAGAATGGTGTAGTCAAGTTAACCAGAGGCTAGGAAGACAGGAGCCTGTCTGATAGTTTTGAGGTTTCCTCAGCTGAATTGAATGAAAATAAAAGCTGCAGGGTAGAGGAGCTAATTGGCCTTTTTACTGAGGTACAGGACATCATTTAAGTGTGGGGTGATGGTTGAGAGTGGTTTGGGTAGAAGGTATATAGTGGTACGAGCAGGTGTATGGTGAGGGAGATTTACCCTCTTCTCTGCAGCTAAATGTATGACTCCAGATGGCTGTGTTGTTGCCTGGTACCAGGATTTGGGATATCTGCTCTGAGCAGGAGAAAAAAAGACTTGAAGTAAGAAGGGAAGGATTTAATGGTTATGATCTGCAACAATAGACTCAAAGACCATTGTAGGAGAAATCAATTCTGGCTCATCGGGCATTAGCAACAAAACTGCGAATAGTGAAATCTATAATGTTCTGATGGTCTGTACCTGAATTGTGCTGGGACTAGTATTCTTGTGAAATCCAACTAGGGAAGTCCATAGGCCTTTAAAATAAACAGAGAAGGATGGGGTTCAGGGGAGATGGGGTGCTGGGGGTTCAAGCTTGGATAATCATAACAAATTAACAGATGGCATTGAGGCAAGATGCTCACATGGAAATAAAGATCGGAATAGTAGGAAAGGACAGAGAAAAAGAAACCTGAGAATATATTAGCAGTTGAGACTAGATGATACAAAGATAACAAAAAATCAAACAAAACTAACGGCTCTATATCTCAATGCGTGCAGCATTCATAACAAAGTTAATGAACTTATAATTCACATTGAAGTAAATAAATATGATCTGACAGCTATTAGAAATGTGTCTGCAGAGTGACATGGATTGAGATCTGAATATTGAGGGGTATGTAACATTTAAGAAGAACAGGAAGCTAGGTAAAGATCGAGGGTTTGCACTCCTGACCAAAGATGAAATAATTAAATATGACCTTAAATCAGGTGTTCAGGACCTAGAGTTTATTTGGGCATAGATGAGGAATAGTAAGAGACAAGGTCAATAGTGGGAGTGATTGACACAAACAGGAACCATGATGTATGAAGAAGTATACAAGGAGAAATATTAGTAGTTGTGATAAAGGAACTACAATAATCATGCCAATTTTAGTTTACATATTAACTAGGAAAATCAGATTGTTGATAGCAACCTCCACTAAGAGTTCATAAGATGCTTTCAAAATTGTTTCTTACACCAACACATCCTGCAACTGACCAGAGGGCAAACAATACTTGACTTGATACTTTCTAATGTGACAGAATTAATTAATTACCATAGGGCAAAGACACTCTGCACAGCACTGCTCATAGTATGATCGAGTTTAACATCCATTTTGAAAGCACGAAAGGTGAATCTAAGACTAATACTCTCAACATAATAAGGGAAATAATGTGGACATGAAAGCTGAGCTACCTGAATGAATTGGATATTAGGTTAAGAGATACATCTGTAGAGAAGCTGTGGCAAACAGTTAAAGGGATATTTCAGAATACATAGAAAAGTACATTCCTGCTATTAAAAAAAAGTTCCAAGAGAATGTGTAATGATCTAAGTAGATATAGAAAGGATGGTTCCTCATGTGAGGCAATACAGAAACAAGAGGTCATCATTTTAGGACGAGGGCTAGCAGATTTAAACAGAGATGAGGAGAAATTATTTCTCTCAAAGGGTAATGAATCTGTCAAATTCACTACCTCAGAGTGCAGTGGAATCTGAGATGTTAAGTAAATTTAAGAATGAGAGATTTTTAGTCAGAAATGGTTTGAAGGCTTATGGACAGTGGGCAGGAAAACAGAGTTGAGGCCAAGATGGGATTACCCATAATTGTATAAAATGGTAGAACAGGCTCAAGGGGCTGAATAGTCTATTCCTGCTCCTTGTTCTTATGAGGGTAGGGTGGCAGGTGAGAAGGTTGATGTGTGGATGGGTTAGATGAAGGGCTGATTGAATAGGGTAATATGATAGGTAGGATGGGTTGAAAGTGACTAGACCAGAGGATTGCCAATTTGATACATTAGCAGAAATGTTGTGATAAGCAGATCTGGCAGGTTGTCAGGGGGTTGGAGTATCAGTTGACTAGGATGGCAAGTGGGAAAGTTATTAGAGTATGATGGCAGGAGAGTGAGTATTTGGGAGGGAGGAGTCATCTTGTCAGGTCTGGGTCTAATCAGGCTGGGTCAAGGCTGCCTGTAAGGTGATGGTGTATAGTTACGTTGAGCAAGGCATTGAGCAGTGATGGTTAGGTTGTGACGGGGGCCTGAGTCAGACAAGAAGGGGTTGTTATCAGTTTTGGTTGTGGATGATGTCAGGTGTGTATCCGCGGGGATATAGTGTAATCAGGAGAGCAGTCACATCATGTTAGTGAAGTTGTAAAGGGCATACAATGCATTAGAAGGGAAAGGTCTGGGTGGCGCAAAGTAGAGGTAGTCGGGGCATCAGTGTGAGCAATCCTAAGGAGCTCCAATGTCTCATTATGCAGGGGTTAGACTAAATCTTCTAGTCATGTCCTGCTTAACTACACAGCTAAGTACATCAGAATCATCTGAAGACTCCAACTCTAACTCTGAGTTAGAGAGGTTTATCAAGGTTCCTTGGGTGTGGGGGAATTGCCTGCCTTTTGAGAGATCATATCGCAGGCAATTCCCTGGAATCCAGTGCATTGGGATCCTCACACACAGTTAAGGGCACACATCCAGTTTCCAATGATTTGTAAACTGCAGGATCTAGACAATTATATCAGCTCTAGTTCAACTGTGGAAACCCTGCAGTCTTATTTCGAAATTTGATATATGCTGAATTAGTTTGAGTAACATTAGACAAGAGCTGTGACACGAAACTTAATCTACAACCTAGGAACACAACAGGGTAAATTGATGGCAATATACTTCTCAGCATGAATCTTGAAACTGCGCTCTAAGGCTTCAATCCTTGATACATTTTATTTTAAATATTATTACAGAAAACTAAAAATGTTCTGTTCTTACTTCAAATTCAGCTCTTTTCTTCACTTTAGTCAGATTTTAGCTTTGAGCTTCTGATTGCATGCCTCCAGCAGGGAGCCTCACGAGAGGAACTGAGCAGAACATTTCCTAAATCATCTTGATTTTTAGTACATGAATATTTTGCCAAATCACCACTCTCATGAACTAAATGCAAAATTTAGAAATTATAGCATCTGCCATAGTTCCTGCTTTAACTGTGGAATAAAAATGACTTTAAATCTTTTTGCATAGGATGGGCAGAGATTTAACTACTCCCTGCCTGAAGAAATGATTTTTAAAAAATCTGTAAGTGGTTTGAAGTAAATATGCCTGTAGAGAAAGAAGTACTGTGGAATATATTGGGCCAGAACTGGCTGACAGCAGAATAGCATATTAATGACTCATGCCATCATTCAGTTACATATCAGACAGGTAATTCATTGGGGTTATTGTATATGGTGTGACTTCATAATCCCCAAAAATTAGTGGGCTACATTTTTAATACAACCACTTGTTTTATGTAGACACCATCTCAACTTTAATCTCAATGGTGTTTTTTTTTTGCAAGTTGTTGAATTGACTCATTAATTGCCATTTACTCAGTAATTACCCATGGTATAGCTCAGGCTAGAGTTGTACACAAGAGTGAGTTGAAGAGGAATTTCTTTACCCAGTCAGTTGTGAATTCAAATTCTCTGCAGAGTTCAGACTGCTCAGTTCTTGAGTATGTTAAAAGGTAAGATGGGTAGATTTTTGTTCTCATGGAGAATTAAAGGATAAGGGAATTGGATAAAGGAATAGAATGGACATCAAAGATTAGTGATAATTTCCTTGAATTATTTGCCTTGATTGTTTGCCTGTATGATCCTTTATCTTGATTTTTATGTAGAAATTAGGACCAGGATTAGGTCAATTAACCCTTCACATTTGCACCATCATTCAGTGAGATCAGTGCTGATTTGTTAGTTCTTCAAGTTTCGCATTCCTGTCTCCCCCGATTAACTTTTTTGGTTACCATGTCCAACAAGAAAATATCTATCTCTATCTTAAAATGTACAATGACCACAACTTCTGAGGCAGACAGTCTAAGGCAGAAAATTACAATTGTTGCTAAAAGGGCAACCCTTAATTTTAAGACAATGCCATCTTGTTCTGGGGTCACTCAGGAAGGAAATATC
Organism: Chiloscyllium plagiosum; assembly: GCF_004010195.1. Taxonomy (NCBI): domain Eukaryota; kingdom Metazoa; phylum Chordata; class Chondrichthyes; order Orectolobiformes; family Hemiscylliidae; genus Chiloscyllium; species Chiloscyllium plagiosum. Next base: position 12,374,488 of record NC_057741.1, read on the forward strand.
TCCTCCACTCTTACCTAATCAAAATTATTCACTTATTTAATATTTCTATCAAGTGAGCCTCTTTCTCTCAACTGCCTGCAATGTATTTATATACTTGATTAAAAAAGGAGACCAAACTGCACACTACATTCAAGATATGGTCTCACTAACTGCCTGTATAATTGAAGATGATATCCTTACTTTTCATGTCATTTCATATTGTAATTATTAAGAACATTCTACCAGTCTTAATCACTTTGCACTTGCGTACTAACTTCTGATTTGTGTAATCGATCACTGAGATCCATCTGGACCTCGGAATTCTGCAATCATTCGTCATTTAAATAATAATCCATTTTTTTCCCTTGGCAAGGTGAACAACTTTACATTTTTCCCCATTACACACCATCTGTCAGGTTTTTGCCCACTCACATACACCTTTTTATTATGTCATTAACTGGGGCGGGGGGGGGGGGGGGGGGGGTGGGGGGGTGTCACCATTTAAAGATGGTCAGCAAGAGAGCTAGGAATGAGATGAAGAGAAACTTCTTTACTCAGACAGTTGTTAGGATTTGGAATGCATTGCCTGGAAAAGTGGTGGAGCTGGATTCTATCGGCGTTTCAAAAGAGAACTGGATATGTACTTAAAATTGCTGAATTTAGAGTGCTATGGAGACAGGACTGGAGAATGGGACCAGCTGGATAGCTCTTTCAGGAGCCAGTACAGAGACAATGGGTCAAATGGCCTCCTTCTCTACTGAATAATTCTATGATTCCATCTGTATAAGACTGCAGCCTTGTTGTGGCACCTTCACACCAAGCTTTCCCACCTATTTTTGCATCGTCTGCAAAATTAGCCACTACATCTTCAATTCCCTCATCAAGATCATTATTTTATAAATTAAAGAATGTTGAGGGCCCAGGCAGTAGTAGTCTGTAATGTCTACAAGGTACAATTCATCTAAGATCCTTAGAACAGCACCTAGCAAGCCCATGACCACTTCTATGCAAGGGCAGCAGATACATGGGGACACCAACATCTGCAAGCTCCCCTCCAAAAAATTCGCCATCCTGACTTGGAAATATTTTGTCATTCCTTTGCTGTTGCTGGGTCAAATTCGTTGAATTCCCTTTCCAGGTGCATTGTGGGTCCACCTGCAGCATGTGGACAGCAGTGGTTCAAAAAGGTAGCTCACTACCACCTTCTCAAGGGCAACTAAGGATGGACAATAAATGCTGGCCCAGCCAGCAGTGCTCATGTCCCACAAGTGAATGTTTTTTAAAAAATTTGATCCTTTTGTCAACTTACGGACCTCAATTTGATCCCCTCTCATTCTCCTAAACTCTAGTGACAATAAGCTTAAACTGCCGAATCAATGAAGAATAACAAGTATCGATACACTCCATATATCTACTTGATTAAATGGTGCATTAGAAAGTGAATATTTAATTCATCTGTTACAAGGTGTAACATTAAAATGGGGTTGATTTTGTTGCAGGCATGATTATCATGACCGATTTGATTTTCAGCTGATGGTCTCTTAGTCATTTCACATTATGGAGTCAAACAATCCAAACCTCTAAAAGCTGAAGAGCTAACTCAATAACTGAAGGTTGTTTGGCCAGATTGGGACATTCTTTTCATTAAGGTGTGTAGCAGAAGAAAGGTATTAACCAGCTATGGGTTTGGAAGTTAAATAGTTGTCAAGCAGACTACATGTAGAAGAGTGAGGACAATATATTATGGCAAAGTCAACTGGCTGTCCTTTCACTGAAACATTTACATTGCCAGATCTGACAATATCTTGATGAACTTTCAGACATTCATGAACAATATAACCAATGAAAAATACTGTATTGTGAATATTAATACATAAAACAATTCAATTATATAAGCATTGCAAAATGAGTTTGTTATTACACTAAGACATTTTATTCTTAGCAGGATAATGAAATAACCCACTGCTGTATTCACATAAATACATTAAAAATAAATTAAACTTCTGCACCAGAGGGACTATGACTTCATTTTTATTAATAAGAGGTGTTCGTTTATTGTCAAGTTTAATCAATGCAATCAATGTTGGAAAAATAGCAAAGTTTATGGAATATTGAGTACAGTTGCTGGGTAATGCAGAACTTAAATATTGTTGATGAGAGAATGAGATGCCAAAGCTTTTCATCTTGCACTGATCAGGACAAATGCAAGAGTACCAAATATCAAGTTATTGCAATAATTTATAACATACAAGAAAATAATATTGAATTGTTAACACATTGGCTCTCAAGAAGATGGAAAAGTCAAACTACTCCTCTTGGGTGTGGAGAACATGTCCCTGAACATGGACATGTATAGCTTCTAGCAAGTCTAAATGAGCCTGGGGTTGGAGACGCTACAGTTCTTTGTTGATTTTGTCGTTGCACCACCTCAGTCAAGTACTGTCAATTTGTCACAGAGTCGTAGAGATGTACAATGTGGAAACAAACCCTTCCATCCAGCTTGTCCATGCCGAACAGATATCCTAAGTAAATCTATTTGCATTTGCCAGCATTTGGCCCTTATCCCTCTAAACCTGTCCTATTCATGTACCCATCCAGATGCCTTTTAAATGTTGTAATTCTACCAGTCACCAGCACTTACCCTGACAATTCTTTCCATAGATGCACCACCCTCTGTGTGAAAACATTGCCCCTTAGGTCCCTTTTAAATCTTTCCCCTCTCACCTTAAACCTTTGTCTCTAGTGCTGGAGTCTGCTACTCTGGGGAAAATACCTTGATTATTTATCCAATCCATAGCTCTCATGATTTTATAAACTTCTATAAGTATACCCCTTAGTCTCCGATGCTCCAGGGAAAATAGCCCCAGCCTGATCAAACTATCCATTATAGCTCAAACCCTCCAACCCTGGCCACATCCTTGTAAATCTTTTGTGAACAATTTCAAATAACACAACACCCTTCCTATAGCAGGGAGACCAGAATAATACAAAATATTCCAAAAGTGGCTCAACCAATGTCATGTAAGCTGCAATATGATCTCTCAATTCCTATACCCAATAACCAATAGAGGCAAACATACCAAAAACCACCTTCACTATCCTGTTTATCTATGACTCCTTTTTCTAGTAAATATGAACATGCACTCCAAGGTTTCTTTGCTCAATAACACTCCCCAGGACCTTACCTTTAAGTGTATATGTTCTGCCCTGATCTGCCTTTCCAAAATGCAGCACTTCAAATTTATCCAAATTAAACTCCATCTGCCACTTTTCGGCCCATTGGCCCATCTGATTGAGATTCCATTCTTCTCTGAGGTAACTTCTTCGCTGTCTGCTACACCACCAGTTTTGTATCATCTACAAACTTATTAATCATGCCTCCACATGCAAATCATTTATATAAATGGCAAAATGCAGGGGAACCCAGCAATGATCCTTGTGGCATACCGCTGGTCACAGGCCTCCAGTCCAAAAAGCAGCCCTCCTCCGTCACCACTGTCTTCTAACTTTGAGCCAGTTCTGTAACCAAATGGCTAGTCCTTCTTGCTGCCATTTGATTTCATCTTGTTACCCATATGAAATCTTGTCAATCATCTTATTGAATTCCATAGAGATCACGACTACCTATCTGCCTTTATCTTTGTTACTTCTTAAAAAAACTCAATCAAGTTAGTGAGACATGGTTTCCCATGCAAAAAGCTATGCTGACTATTTCTAATCAGTCATTACTTTTCCAAATGTTTGTAAATCCTATCCTTAAGGAATCATTTTCAACAACTTACCCACCATTGATGTCAGGCTCACTGACGTATAGTTCGCTGGCTTTTCCTTATCACCGTTCTTAAATAGTGCCACCATGTTTGCCAACTTCCAGTATTCTGGCACCTCACCTGTGACTATCGATGATACAAATATCTCAGCAAGGGACTCAGCAATCACTTCCCTAGCTTCTAAGGTATACTTGATAAGGTCCCGGGGATTTAAGATGTCCGCACCACTTCCTCTGTAATATGAAGATATTATTTATTGCCCTGAGTTCTCAAGCTCTCCATATCTTTCTCCACAGTAAACATTGATGCACAATACTTGTTACTTTCTCCTGTGGTTTCACACATAGGCAATCTTGCTGATCTTTAAAAAGCCTATTCTCTGCCTCGTTACTTTTTTGTCCTGAATGTATTTGTAAAATCCGTTTCGATTTCCCTGACCATCCAATCAGCACTCTTTCCTTCTGTCATGCAAATTGTTATGATGTTGAATTTCATGGATGACTTAGTTTAATGGGACATAACGAGATTTCACCTGCTCTTTTCCTCATTACCTATGTACCACACCTCTATTAGCTTCACTTATCATATCCTCTCCTTCAGCCCAGAGGATCACCCAGGATTCCCAGTGTTATTGTTAAAGTCCAGCTCTGCACCCAGTTATGTGTTGTCAGTCTGGAGTTGATGTTCACTGTGCATGTCGTCGGGCAGAAATCAAAAACAATTGCTTCCAATGGTCCAGTCGGAGATACCCACAAACCAAAAATGGAGTTTTAAAAATGAATGACATGGCGAGCACTTCATTGCTTGTACAAGAGCACATTTGGACATCTATGGTGACCTCTTCATATGCAGGCTGTTCTGTAGCTGTTGGAGATTACTACTGGTTCTGGGCATGTTGGATTCTTCTGTTGTCCCTGAATTTCTCTGTGTTGCCATTGCATTACAGTAACAGCAGCAATAACCTGTCCTGTCACTGTAATAATGTGTACTCTTCAAAGGAATGTATGTGCGGAGTTTCAATAAAGAACAGATCCTCATTAATGTGAGCAGTCATAATTCGTGCCACTCATGAATGATTGTTTAGGGTAGTCCTCATACAGTTTGAATGGAGGACTTGAACAAGGAGATTCACAAAATACTTCTATGTAGAACTTTGACATTAGGAACATGTTCTGATGAATGCAGCACAAGCCATTTTGCACAAATACAGTAGGCGATTGTAAGTGCTGTAATATTGTTGTTAACTTGTCTTCATGACCCTATATCACTTGTAAAAGGCAGCATTGCAAACCATGATATATTGGCAAATGCTTTTAGTTTAAGGAGAGAGGGAAACAATTCTGTGCCACTGTCGAGCCCATGAGATCTTATAGTAGCTTTGTGATCCATAGGTACCACTTTTTAAGGTCATCAGGAATTGGTTCTATTCACAGAGATGACTATCTTCAATCTGTAACGACCAATGACATTATTAAGATTGCTTGAGAATAAGATTTCTACTCTACACAGTTGAACACTGCCTGCATTTTCCATGCTGGATGCTATGATTACTATGATTACAGATGACTTCAACCTGCACTGTGGCAGTGCCTGATTAATTGCTCCTTCAAGGACCTCATATTGATCACAAATTGAGCCTATATACTCAGACAGAAAGGAAAAGACTTAGTCCATCCACTCCAGCTGTGGTTGCAGCTATTTTTCATTTCTGTTTTGCATTTACATTTCACATGAAAGGCTTGGCATAGTGAGTCACAAGAACACCCCAGTCACTCCAAGTGTTCCCACATACCACTTTGAATTAAGTTTTAAAATCACACAACACCATGTTATAGCCCAGCGGCTTTATTTGGAAGCACTAGTTTCCAGAGCACTGCTCCTTCATCAGGTAGCTGTGGAGCAGGATCATAAAACACAATTTATAGCAAAAGATCACAGTGTCATGCAATTAAAAGCGATATAGTGAACAAACCTAGATTGCTGTCAATTCTTTCATTTTTTTTAGAATGGGTTGTAGGTTTTGATTCATTAACATATAAATCCCAAAACTTTGACGTCAAATTCTTGAGATAACTTAAGGTTTTGTAAACTAAAGTGACATCTCAGCTCAGACAATGTATTAAAGGAGTAAGGTTAGAGTCTGTCTGCATCCAAACTGTGAGTCAGACTCATTCTATTTCCAAAATAGGAATTTATAAAATGTTGTAAAGATTGACTGCCTGCAGGCTGTGTGCATTTTGAGCGAAAATAGAATGTATCTGCAAATACAATTCTGCAAATGCAAATTCACCCCATAGATATACGTGTGTGTGTGTGTGTGTGTGTGTAGGAGAGGGAGAGAGAGAGAAAACGTGTATGTTTGTTCGTGTGAGTGTATGCGTGTGAGCGGACATGAGAGAATGTGTGTTTGCATGTGTGCATGCATGGTATAGTCCACAGAACCTTTCAGGTGACTTGGGTTTCCTGAACACAATTGACAGGAACCTGTTTCTCATTCATTAGCATGTCACGAATTAAGACCCCAGCTCAGTCAAATTATGATGTGGAGGTGCCGGTGTTGGACTGGGGTGAACAAAGTTACAAATTACACAACGACAGGTTATAGTCCAACAGGTTTAATTGGAAGCACTAGCTCCCTGATGAAGGAGCAGCACTCTGAAAGCTTGTACTTCCAAGTAAAGCTGTTGGACCTTCATTCAAATTATGCTGAATGAACAATTTTGTTAGCCAAAAATGGGAAGTTCGTCTGTTTGCCAACCCAAGCAATATTTCCATGCTTGTACTTAGTGTTGTAGATACCTTCCTCCAAGCTCCAGTAAGCATAGATTTCTTCAATAACTAGGCCTGTTCAGAAAAAAAAACATGTTTTCTTCATATAAACATTGACAGTGTTACTGTTGAAACCTTTCCATGTTAATCAGCTCATAAGAAGTCTAAGTCATATGGAGTGTGTTCTTTTTTTAACTATTAGACACGCATAAGGTCGTGCTTGATTTTGGATTATAGAACTGTTTTTTAATGAAAGCACTGTCTAATTAAAAGCTCCTGCCAGATGTACTTATCTGGGAACACCCCTCCCCCCCAAACCCAAACAAAGGCCATGCTGGAACAAACACAGGTGGTTGTTTGTGAGAAAGTTATCTCTAACACACTTATCAATCTCTAATGCTTGAACAAAAGAGGAATTTTTATGGTCTTAATGAGTACACAGGAGGCCTCCCATTCTGCTGCACCATCTAAAGTTTAAATCAATTAGCGGATTAATGATCCTAGCAAGACTGCATTTTGAAACAATTTACTGCTCCACATTCTTGTGCTCAAAGCCACAATACAATTCTTCAGTCAGGGTGCAAGTTTTCAATATTCCACTCCATTACCAAGAAGCAATCTCGACACACAGGACTCCACTAGCTTACCTTCATTAATATGAAAGAAATAAAAGAACAATTATATTCAAGATGATTGATACAGTACAAAGATACATAATGCATTGGCTTCCACTATTGGAAGTTAGTCCAGCTGACATCAATAACTACCTGTGAGATTGCAGTTTGTCTGAAGGCACAGTTCATTTAGTTTGAATTTCAAGGTATGGTGATGAGCGACAATGGGCCACAATTCCCAAGCAAAGAATTCAGACACTTCAGAAAGGATTGGGAAAATTAACACAATACATCATCTACCCAGTCAAGTGGAAAGGTGAGAGGGACCACAAAGAAATCGAGAAAATTCAGCACAGACTTGTACAAAGCAATGGTGAGGGAATATACATCTTGAAAGAATGGACTATAGTCCAGTCCAAAAAACAATATCATGCTGCACCTAAACTACCCTTCCAATGGTGAAAAATAATGATTGAGTGACAAAATCAAAGTGAAATGACAGCCAAGTTTCACTTCGATAAAACTGCCATCTATTGCCAGACTTGAGCAGTAGAAAACCAGTCAGAGTACAGAGGAACCTAGATCCGAATATCAGATTATCCAGCAAGATTGCAAGTTTTCAATCTGGATATAAATTTGCTTGCTGAGCTGGAAGGCTCATTTTCAGACGTTTTGTCACCATACTAGATAACATCATCAGTGAGCCTCCGATGAAACACTGGTGTTATGGCCCGCTTTCTATTTATGTGTTTAGGTTTCCTTGGGTTCATGATGTCATTTATTATGGTGATGTCATTTCTTGTGTTAGTGATGTCATTTCCTGTTATTTTTCTCAGACATTGATAGATAGGATCCAAACCGATGCATTTGTTGATAGAGTTCCAGTTAGAATGCCATACTTCCAGGAATATTCATGCATGGACCTATGTCTTACCCTCCACTTCACTTTTGTTAACAAAATGTATAAACAAACCAATGGAACACCCATGGGATCTCCGATATCAGGATTTGCAGCAGAGGCAGTAATGCAGAGACTCAAACAGCTCTACCAAACATCCAACCCAAACTTTGGGTCCGCTACATGGATGACACCTTTAACATCACTAAACAAAACAAATTAGAGGAAACCTTCAAGACCATCAATAATATCCTTACTGGCATAAAATTCACGAAAGAGGAGGAAAACCACAACAAACTGCCATTCCTCGATTTCACAGTTAGAGTGAACAGTCAATGGGGAGCTTCAAACAAGCGTTGATAGGAAAATAATGCATACGGACCAAATATTGAATGACAGAAGCAATCGTCCCAACACCCAGAAACAAAGCTGCAGTAGAACATTATTGCAATGAGCCACCACACACCGCAACACAGAGCAACTATGCAGAGCAGAGGAAAATCACCTATACAGTGTATTCAAAAAGAATGGGTACCGAATGAACACAATCTGTCGATGTCTCAGCAACAAACCCAAACAAGCAGACAAATCGTGCCCAGAAACCTTAGCCACTCTCCCCGACATCAACAACATCTCGGAAATGACTGCCAGACTACTCAGCACTCTTGGCATCATGGTAGCCCACAAACCCACCAACACACTAAAACAGCAGCTAATGAACTTGAAAGATTATATACAGACAACAAGCGAAATAAACGTCATTTACAAAATACCTTGCAAGAACTGTAACAAGCATTGCATGGACAAACAGGCAGAAAACTAGCCACTAGGATACATGAACATCAACTAGCCACAAAAAGACATGACCCACTATCACTAGTATCCTTACAAACAGATGAAGAAGGATACTACTTCGACTAGGACAAGACATCCATCATAGGACAAGCCAAACAGAGACTCACGTGGCATTCCAGCTGGAACTCTGTTAACAAACATATCCTCTGAAGTCAAGATTAGAGTAGTGCTGGAAAAGCACAGCAAGTCAGGTAGCATCTGAGGAGCAGGTAAACCGATGTTTTGGGCAAAAGCCCTTCATTACGGTTGAGTGGTTTCCTTGTCAGAGGTGACAGTCACCAAGCTTTACTTGTTGGAGGTTCACAGTATATGGCTAGTGCCTGCATAAGCGAACGGGGGGAAATAGTGTCTGTAAAAGATACAAATGCTTGGGTAGAATAGGAATGAATTAGCATTGATATTAAAGGGAGCATAGTGTGGCACAGAGCAATGAAAATCACTGCCTGTTTGCCCATGAAGGTCTTCACATTCCTACATCAGTAGTCACACTCTTTTCTTTGGATATACCAGGTATTTTCAACTCATAGGGATGAAGAGCCTTATGTCTGACAGCTTTCGGCCTAGCCATGAGGCGTTTTGTTTTCCTGCATTGAGACAAAAGTACAGTGAATGTGAGAGAAATGTATAAAATATTGGTGATGATGCAGAAGCAGGAGAGGTAATCCCAGATAGGAAGCATACAGGGCAGAAAGGATGAATAGTTTGTGAGGATAAAATGGGTGAGAGCAATTGAGTGAACATGTTGCATTGTGAGTTGTAATCCGTATGCCTAAATGAGAGGCAGTGCTAGAGTTAAGAGAGTTGTGATCCTGTAAGTCTACAGTAGCAGAGAGAAAATAGCAATACGTACCCTTGTGGGGTGCAGAATTCACCCCCTTCCTATACTGCTGTGTGTTCCTCTTCACCTGGAACACTGCACTAATCCAGTTTGCTGCCTGGATGGGCCTCCTTTGCCAATCAGCAGGCAAAAGGATGGCCCTCTTCTCCGCCACACCATCCACCAGTACCCCAGGTCCATGTCACAAGCTGGGTGTAAGCTTTCCTTTCTGGGCCAGTAATAACAATAGAGAAGCAGAATGTGAAGACATGTTCCTGGCGTGCAGCACTTGAAGTGCAGTGGACCTGGGGTTTGAATCTGTTTCCAGTGGTATGAACATTGCAAAATCCAGCAGTGGTGAGCATGTTCTCCTACAACATGACTCTATGAGGCAGAGTCCGAAGAGGACAGCTGCATTACTGATGAGCTGCAGAGCAGAAATTTCATGAGAAAAAGTCAACATGAGCCGTGGCAGACTGGCTGCTGTGAAACTTACTCCAGAAAATAATCAAAGCAATTCAGCCTTACATGTAATAAGAACCAAAAGAACTGCAGATACTGTAAATGAGAGACAAAAATAGAAATTTCTGAAAAAGCTCAGCAGATCTGGCAGCATCTGTAGAGAGAATCAGAGTCACTCAATCTGAGATATTAACCCTGATTCTCTCCACAGATGCTGCCAGATCTGCTGAGATTTTCCAGCAATTTCTATTTTTGACATAGCCTGATGTATATAATGCAAGTGTAAAGACTGATGAAAATAGAACTGACAAAAATTAACACGTCATCTTCTTAACAATTTTCTTTGTGACTGTAAATGTTGGACAACTTGCACACTTTGCAATGATAAATGATAGCACATGATTTTTCTTTTATATAAAGATTTAGAGAAATACAATTATAGTGAGTATACTGTAGAGTCGTCATTGTCATGCAGCATCTACCTGTGCTGTAAATATTTTTGTAAGCAGACTGTAGCAGCCATTAAGCATACACTACTGACCACACAGTGCTCCGCTTTGCCTGCAGACAGACCATGTGGAAATGGACACCTGATTCAAAGGCAGATATCACCAATTTATTTCTAATTTTTAAGCCACATGGCCACCCGTTTGGAACTGTTTTCTGACTGTCAAAAGTATTTAACTTTGGATTCAGCAGCAAAGAGCAGAAATTTTAATCTCATTCAACATGGCTGGATTCAACTTCTAGCTGCAGAGTTGGAGGTGTAACATATAACTCAAAACATTACCCTTCCTTCAACTTCTGTATTCAGTTCACCCAGAAAGAAATGCAAGACTTAGAAATAATTTATTGTTTGTTTGCAAGGAGCTAGTTACCATATCTCTTGTTACGGTCAGGAGGATTTTTTTCCCCTAATCTGTCTTAACCTTGTTAGTTTTGAGTTTTTGATCATGTTATTTTTCAAATGAACCTAAAGTTTTGCAATCTCTTTACCTCTAAAAGCCCTTTTTTGAAGGTCTGGAAGTTGTCTCTCAAAATGTGCTTCGATTAAAATAACTTCAAAATAACTTGTGATAATATGATTATTTTTCATAGTAAAAGCTAAATACTGAAAATGCTATAAATTAAAACACGGTTGGCAAGCTCAACAAGACTGGTAATATCTCTGAAAAGATAAGCAGTGTTAACACTTTGTGTCAAATATGACTCTTCTTCAGAACTGTAATTTTCTACAGAACTGATGTGTAATATTTTATTTCTTTTCACCTGCCCACTTGTGACAGAGTGGTAGTGTCTCCACATCTGAACCACAAAGCCCTGGTTCAATTCCCATTTGCTCCAAACGTGTGTAATAACATCTCTGAACAAGTTGATTAGAATAGAGTATATGCAGCATTTTCAGTAACCATTTTTTAAAGTAGAATTTCAGTTTAACAGCATCTTGTTGGCTGTTCTACATTACTTCACGGGCCAGCTGGACAAATGTCCTCATCCAATTTGTGTTGACTGCTTTGTTTGTGATGGATCTCAGGCTGAAAGATTCTGGAGAAGAGAGCCAGCATCAACCATCAGGCATGTTGTAGAACTCTTATACCCTTCCTGGCTCAAGATCATTTTTTCAAACACTGACACTCTTTGTTGATTTCACTAGTTCAAAACCAGTGAACTCAAGTGGAGCATATCTGGTGACTGCCCTGCTCACCACTACCAAATTTCTAGATATTCTCTTTCAACTACTGCTGGGAATCTCTACTACTCAGAGAGCCAATGCTTTATGGAGATAGAAGAGGGTGTCTGGTTAGTCATCCAAGACCATCATGATATTGGATATTGTTCAAGTGTTCTTTGGTACGGCCTCCACCATTAAGCCATATTGTCCACATTTTATTCCTGTGAAAGGAGGGATAATTAGGAACAATATCAGCTAGCAGGCTCCACCCCATCAGTCTGTTTCAAGGAGCAGAATTTATTATTAAAGCATGCAAACACACAGCAAAATCGCTGAGTCAAATTCAGAAGGCATGAAAATTTATGTCAAAGTTGGCAGCCTGAAAGCAGAATAGCAAATCAAATAGATTGATGCCCGTGACAAGCTGAAATTCCGCACTGGTGACTCTGAATTAGTCCGACTTTTGTCAGCATGTCATATGCCATGTTGATTTTTTCCAGAGTTAACTCACAGCATATTTCAAAACCTTTTACAAGATCAGGACATTGTAAGGTGTGAGCAAATAGAATGAAGACATTTTTCAGACATTTACGGCTTTACAATGTTTTCACTTTGGATTTTGTCAACATCAAGTGAATTGAGTAAATATAAAAGGTCGACAAATTGGGTTAAATAAACTACATCAATATTCCATTTAACACAAACTTGTGATTGGTTCCCCAAGGATTCAACTCATCAGGATTTTAATGCTGAAAAAATCTTGATTTTCTTAAGATTAATAACGAATAGTTTGGACTGAATAATCACAGTTTAATTCAATAGTTGATCTGACATTGTAGATCAGAAAAGCAAAGCGCAATGTAAAAGCTATATGAATTCTGAAATGAAATTGCAGCTTTTTGTTCTTTTCTCATTAAATAATACATATTTTCATTTTAATTGAGATCAGAATTAAAATCGGATTCATAACAGCTTACAATAAAGGTGACTGTAAAAAATTATACTGAGATGCTTTCATGATACAAATAGCATTGTTCGATGAATCTCAGGAGCAAATAAGTTAGTTTTCCAGAGCTCTCGTAGATCAATGGCCTTTAAATGACTTAGGAGTATGTATCAAACTCAGAGAAGCCTCTTGTCTCTAGCTTCTAGTGGGTTCAACATCTTTTACACGTCTGAAAGTGAGGTCAGAGGAATTTCGATTTCATATTTTTTAACGTCGAAAATGAACTGTCATAAATGAAATGCTTGTTCATTTCCCAATGTATAGTTTACAAAAAGAAGCCACAAAAGTGAGTCATTTTTTCCCTTTTAAGATGCAAGTTATGCCTGTTGACCCTCTGCACTGCTGACCATGCTGTGATTGGCATGTTAACTCAGTTAAAAATCAACTGGAAGTTGTACAGTGCAAATCCCTTATTAAATGGGAACAGGGTGTTGGGGCATACTCAGTAATTAGAGCTCAATCTTTCCATCAGCCAATTAACAGAAGTTAGACTGCTGATTAAACAGCTTCATGACAGGAGTGTCAGAGGTTCTGTTCATCCTGAGAGCTGACTCTGAGGGAGCTGGAAGAAAAGAGAGAAAAAAAACAGTCTCATCTCGTGATTTACAGGTTCTTCCTTCTTCAAAATATTCTCCCACCAAAATATTCACTTATTTTTATTTCTCATTATTTGAAAGTTTTCTGAGCCATGCATTCCAATAAGGTAAGAAAATAAGGAATGGGAGCAGGAGTAGGCCATCTGGCCCATCGAGCCTGCTCTGCCATTCAATAAGAGCATGGCTGATCTCTTAATGGACTCAGCTCCATTTACCTGCCCACTCACCATTACCCTCAATTCTTTTACTATTCAAAAATCTCCCTATCTTTTCCCTAAAGATGGTCAAAGAGGTAGACTCAACTGCTTCACGAGGCAGGGAAATCCTTTGGGTAAAGAAGTTTCTCCTCAACTCAACAAAGCAAAGTAAATCAAGTAAATACTTAGCTTAATATTACTAGGTATTTCTTCCCCGCTCAGACAATGACAAGTGAATCATCGTCATAGGTGATTCTGTACCTCTTTTGATGTGACCTTTCATCTGTCTGTGCAGTGAGTTCCAAAGAATTTGAAAAGATGAACCTGCACCAAATCCAGAAATACTCTTCATTTGATCCCAATAATTAAGACACACTTCTTCCTATTAATGTGTTTTAAAATCCCCAGTCATCAACCCAAAACGCTCATTTAAAACTCGCTTAAGCACATCCAATAATGTTCAATTGCAGTCCATCTGCATTAGTTCATGGTTTAAAAAAAACTGCTGGACAATTCTCAACAGTCAGATATGCCAGTATTTTACATGATCAATCCAGCACATAAAGTGATGTGGGAGAGTAGGTGCATGGTCAGAAAGCTTTCTGCAGATTCATTAGTGGCTGAATAACTTAATATGTCTCAATAGGGCAGTAAGAACATTATTGAAACAAGAAGAAAGGGAATAATTATTCTGGTTTTATTTTGTGGACATCTTACTTTTCTTTCAATCAGTTCTCAAACATTTCAAGAGATACATGTGGCAGCAAATTGTCAAGATGTTTAATGACATGACACAAATCTTCAGTTAAAAAGTTTCAGCCTTGGCTAAGACAAACCCACAAGAGGTCATGAGTTAGAACCTATGTTGCAGATGATAATATTAGATTTTTTTAAGTTACTAACTAGTATTCATCCTGCCAATTAAATTGGAAGCACTATTGATGCTCTGGATGAGACAAAAAAAACTCTTCAGAGCTTCCAAAAGAAGAAAGCATGCACAAAGTTAAGGGAAAAAAATCTCAAATGAACTGGGGGAATGCAAGGGCAATTCAAACCCGTCAATCTGTCATAATTTGGGTCAAGTATTTGATTGTTGGAATCGTACATCATCTAAGTAAATAGATTTGATTTCACTTCAGTCATGGATGCATGGTTGCCGAGCGAAGGGTGTTATCATGGTTTTTTTCTCTGTTGCTATGCCAACAATATAACAAAAGGTCATTTACTCCAGTTTACTTGGTGATATTCACATAGGTCCGTCTTTTAATACCCTATGACTTTTACAGTTGATTATATTAAAACAGTACAAATGCCACCATGGGTTGTGAAGTAATTACATTTTATTCATTTTGGCCAGTCGAATATTTCAATTGATATCATTAAACATGTTTCAAGTCAGTGGACAGAATTTTCTCATTTTCAGTAAAAGCATTTTGGCAAGTGAGATTGATGGCACCCAGTCAGCTTTAGTCAAAATGATTTTTCTCACATGTTGTTTCACTCTCCACCTTATCAGTTATGCAACTGGGCTGCTGGGTACCTTTCTCAGAGAATCACAACACCAGAGGGATGAAAATGCTCACCACTGTCAGGACCTGGCAGCTTTCATGTCTCTGGCACCATATTTTATTTGGCTTCTCTGCAGGAAACAGAGGGTGATGTTTGAGTGTTGGTTTTGTTATGGAAACTTGTGGTGTGCCACAGGGTTCTAGGCCCATTGATTTTCGAAAGGTACAATAATGATCTTAACATGAATATGGGAAGTATGATCGATAAATTCACAGACTACATGGCAAAATAGTGAGGAGGAAAGCCTTAGGCTACAAGATGACATAGATTTACTGGTCAGATAGACAGGACAGTGACAAAAGGAATGTAATCCTGAACAGTGTGAGAGTATGCATTTTGGGAGGACAGATGAAGCAAGGCAGTACACAAAGGGTGGCAGAACCTCAGAGGTACAGACGATCAGAAGCACCTTAATGTACATGTCCATGTACATGTAAAGGTTAGCAGGAAAGATAAAGCTTGTGGTTAATAAAGCCTATGGGATACCTTAATTTATTAATTAAGACATTGAATAGAAGAACAAGGAGGTTATGAAGAAAAAAAGGACCAGAAGTTGCTTAGCAGATCTTGATCATCTCTGGGGAGAATGCAAAGTTAACATTTTGCGTGCAGTGACTTTTCAGCAAAACTGTTCAGAACAAGAGGTATAGAAGAGATTTAAGGGAAAATATTTTCACCAGAAAGAAGGCTCTATCTGGAATGCATTGCTTGAAAGGTAGTGGTGGGAGCAACCACAACATTTAAAGCAATAGCATACAAGTTTAAGGGTGATGATTTGGAGATGCCGGTGTTGGACTGGGGTGTACAAAGTTAAAAATCACACAACACCAGGTTATAGTCCAACGGGTTTAAGTGGAAGCACACTAGCTTTCGGAGCGACGCTCCTTCATCAGGTGATAGTGGAGGGCTTGATCGTAACGCAGAATTTATAGCAAACATTTGCAGTGTGATGTAATTTCAGTTACAATTTTTGCTATAAATTCTGCGTTACGTTCGAGCCCTCCACTATCACCTGATGAAGGAGCGTCGCTCCGAAAGCCAGTGTGCTTCCAATTAAACCTGTTGGACTATAACCTGGTGTTCTGTGATTCTTAAGTTTAAGAGTGAAGTGCTGGACAATGAGATTAGAGTAGATAGGTGCTTGATGACTGGCACAAGCACAATGAGCCAAATGGCCTCTTGCCATGCTATAAAACACTATGACTCTATAACTGACTTAAATAGCTTCATTCCAACTCTCTATTTCAGCTTTGAATAAGCATCACTTCATGGTTCATCACTGCATTGCCACTTTATTAGGAAAAGGTTTGGTGGCTTTTATAAATTGCATTCGGGTGAGTCAATCAACAAAGGAATTGTTTTGGGAGGAGGGAAGAATTATTCAGAATTTGCTCAGGATTTGAAGACTGGCACTTTTGTGTGAGTCCCATTATTGTCAGTGGCTAATGAGGTTCTTTCTAAACTGGCCCAAGAATGTAACTCAGAATCACAGAATTGTTAAGTGTGCAGAAGGTCAGCATTCGGCCCATCATGCCTGCACCAGCACCTCAAACGAATATCATTACTATGTGCCAATTTATTGCTTTTCTCCTCATTTCTTTGGACACTATTTTTATCCAGGTAATCATCCAATGCCCTGAGCTCCAATCTCAGAAGAGTCTTACTACTTGAACACGAAAGGAATCATGAAGAGATGATGAGAGTTTTGAATCATTTATTTTCTAGAAGGTCTGATTCATTAAGCACCAGAGGCGAATAGTGAAAATTCCCCTGCATCAAGGACTCTGGGGGCAGAAGTCTTGCCTGCCAAGGACTGCTGGGTGATTAGAAGCTGGCAGCTCTTTTGTGTGCAGCAGCACCCCCTGGAGATGGTGCTGGCATAGCATCTGGAACAAAAGGGACACACTGTAAATGGTGGGATTAGATTAGATTTCCTACAGTGTGGAAACAGGCCTTTTGGCCCAACAAGTCCACACCGACCCTCCAAAGAGCAACTCACCCAGACCCATCCCCCTACATTCACCTCTGACTAATGCACCTATCACTATGGACAATTTAGCATGGCCAATTCACCTAACCTGCACATCTTTGGACTGTGGGAGGAACCTGGAACACCCAAAGGAAACATGCACAGACACTGGGAGAATGTGCAACCTCCACACAGACAGTTGCCCGAGGCAGGAATTGAACCTGGATCTCTGGCGCTGTGAGGCAGCAGTGCTAACCACTGAGCCACCGTACTGCCCAGATGGATGGAGGGGTTGCAAGGAGTGCTCAGTAAGCAAGGGCAAGGTGTGTGCTTTCAGTGACTCTTCTGTTCCCAATTCCAGCTCTCTACATCCAGCACTGAGTACCACTGGATGAGGGACCCCCTCTGGGATCTCGCAAGCAAACACACCAGGATTTTCCTGTTACGTTCCTCACATGGCAAGCTGCTTGCCCACTGCTGGGTTAACATTGACAGCAACAGGATGAGGTCTTTAAGTGATTATTAATTGCTTTCATACAGTAATCAATTGTGAGGAATTCAACACCAGTTTCTCCACAGGTGTTCCTAGTGAAAGATCACATGTCGACCAACACCCTTGAGGTGTTCAGGGACAGGTGGACACCATGGGGTGTGGGGTATTTTATTTCCCCCTCCAATTCTATTTTGATTTAGTCCCTGCCTTCCCCATCACTTTTTTGATCACCGAGGTGCTGCCCTTTATTGGGAAGGCCACTGCTTGCCATTGGCCACTTGGGTGTTGCTTTTCTTCCTGGTAGTGGAATAGGAATAAAAGATTTCTGCACTCATTCTTCACTGTGTCCTACACCTGCACACATATGACATGGGCGCTGGAGCAAATAAGCATTACCACTGCTAGGCGGTAGTGTGGGAGAAAGGAAAAAAAATATATAACCAGGATATTAGAATCTCTGAAAAAAAAACTAGTTTCTCCAGCTATTGGTCTCATTACAATATAGAATTAACTAAGCCACTACCTGAATTAATGATCAAAGGTTACAAGTCAGCAGAACATCAGCTGCTCAGCAATTAACCTCAGGCAGCTTGTAGACCACAGGTGAGAATTGAGCAAAATGCAAGACCAGGGATTGACTGGGCATTGAGTAATTTGGGAAGAATCCAGGGCATGAGAAGTGTACACTTTTTCTGAGCCATCTCTCTTGGTGATCAGACTTTGGCCTATTTCAGGTCAGCGAGAAAGCTGCTGTTGTTTCCTTAATCAGTAAATGTAGCTTTCTCGATCTACACCACAGGGATTCAATCTGCATATCTGCATGTTTAACGAAAAATAATGCTCAGCACCAGGCTTGTGTTCTTGCTGCCTGCAATTTAAAGTCAACATTGATTTGTAATGGGAGCGAACTCCTTACTCTCCAATTTAAGAGTTCTTCTGTCCAATTTACAGCATGCAAAAGGCAAAAAACAATTCCCGTCAAAGTATGCAGAAACGTAACACTGACAGTATGGTCTGCTAAACTCTGTAATGGTTAGTTGCACGACAATTCCATCAGCTCTTGGTTTGACCTGCCAACATTCCCTTTCCGCCCTCAGGGCAACGCTACTGCAGTGGTAATGTTATTGGATTAGCTACCCAAAAGCCCAGACTAATGTCGGCGATTCGAATTCAAATCCCACCTCAGCAGTTAAGGGAATTCAAATCTAATTAATTATCAAATCTGAAAGAAGAAGCTAGTCTCTAGAATAAGGTTTGCTGCTGTATGGTCATGTCAGTTCACCACATTGATTCAATTGCTGCTTGTGCTGATACCATTCTCTTTGAGTATAGGAGGGGAGGAGAGGGAGGGCAGATTAGAAGATAGCTATCATCAGCTCATCCAAGCAGTGTACCATGGACAGAGGCATCGTGCCTCTCTTTGCTCAGGTGTATATGGAGACGGAACATGCAGAGTCCACTGGCACAATAGATACCATCAGGGACCAGTGGTCTCTTCAGGTGCTGGGTTGCGTCATTATCCCAAGAGATGACATTCTAATTTAACTTTGCTAAGTTTTTGTCACAGTTCTGTAAGCTTCAGTTGACCGTTTGATTTTTGTTTTGGTGTCAGTGCCCTACCAGCTATTGTCGAACTTGTTTAAATTTTATTTAAAAGAGTAGAAATGACCAGGTCCTGTTTGATCTAGTGTGGTAGAGGAAAATCACTTCTTGTTTTAATTACAAGTCTCTTGCAATTAAGAGGATACAGTTTATTCACATGTTGGTGACTACTTACAGGTTACATTGATATAAGAAACGTTGTTAAAGAGACTTTGAGGAGGACCAGATGTAAAGTCTCACTTCATTGAAATTTGAAACATTTCTACTTACAATTCCATATGACACCATCATAATAAATCCTCACCTGCCCAGTACTAGTCCTTTCAGACCTGACTAAAACAGTCATGGCACCACTGATTGCTCATAACTTCGGTCTAACTTGTCCATGCCGACCAGATAGCCTAATTTAGTCCCATTTGCCAGCACTTAACCCATATTCCGCTAAACCCTTCCTATTCATAGACCCATCCAGATGCTGTTTAAATGCTGCAATTGTACCAGCCTCCACAACTTCCTCTGGCAGCTCATTCCATACATGCACCACCCTCTCCATTAAAAACATTGTCCCTTAAGTTTCTTTTATATCTTTCCCCTCTCACCCTAAACCTATGCTCTCTAGTTCTGGACTCCCCCACCACAGGGAAATGACCTTGTCTATTTATCCTAAACATGCCCCTCATGATTTAAAAACCTCTATCAGGTCATCCCTCAGCCTCCAACACTCCAGGGAAACAGACCCAGCCTATTCAGCCTCTCCCTCTTGCTCAAATTCTCCAACCCTGGCAAAATCCTTCTAAATCTTTTCTGAACCATTTCAAGTTTCACAACATCCTTCTGATAGGAAGGAGACCAGAATTGCATGCAATATTCCAACAGTGACCTAACCAATGTCCTATACAGCTGCAAAATGACCTCCCAACTCCTGTACTCAATGCTCTGACCAATAAAGGAGAGCATACCAAATGCCTTCTTCACTATCCTATCTACCTGCGACTCTACTTTCAAAGAGCTATGAACCTACACTCCTAGGTATCTTTGTTTAACAACACTCCCTAGGACCTTGCCATTAAGTGAATAAGTCCTGCTCTGATTTGCTTTTCCAAAATGCAGCACCTCATCTAAATTAAACTCCATCTGCCACTTCTCAGCCCATTGGCCCATCTGATCATGATCCCATTGTACTCTCAGGTAACTTCTTCGCTGTCCACTACACCTCTAATTTTGGTGTCATCTGCAAATTTATTAACTGTATCTCCTATGTTCGCATCCAAATCATTTATATAAGTGATGAAAGGTGGCAGACCCACAATGATCCTGGTTTCTTGAATGAAGCAGACTTTTTGAAGTTTGTGTGAGATTCTTGTAAAGCAGGCTATGGGGTTTTTTCGAGGCAAATTCCTAGGGCGTTTGTTCTTAAGAGAATTTTAACTGGCTCAGGTTACATAGTTTGGCTGTCAGTTGGACAGTAGATTTTTTCTGAATCTATAGACTCTAAACTGAAAAACTAACTGATGCTGCAAACAGTGCTTAGCTGATATTTTAAGCCGACTAAGAAATGTGACTGCTTCACCAATTGACTTTTTCCACATTCGAAGGCTATCTCTAAATAAAGAGTGATTTTCATGTTGATTTAACAGCATGGGTGGTGCCTTAACACTTTTGAGGTTCAGTCTGTCTAGTTAGGACAGGAAAACTACCATAATGCAATAAAAATTTATTTCATTTCCATTCACCACAAATGGAGCTTTGAAATTCTTTTGTTCTGCTTAAAACAAGGTATATTTGAGGACTGGCACCTGTGATGCTTGGGACCTGCGGAGGACACCAAGATCCATTCACCATTTCTGACCAAAAATCATTGTGAATGTTTCAGCTTTATGTTTTGCACCAATTAGCTGGGCTCTCCCATCATTAGAATGGAGTTATCTATAGAGCTACTCCACCAGGGAGTTGTTTAATTGTCCACAGCCATTCTTGATGTAGCAAGGCTGCAGAGCTTTGATCTGATCCATTTGTTGTGGATTTGCTTTGTTCTATATCTGACTAGATGCTAATACTGTTTGGCACTGCAGGTAGTGCCATTTTGTAGCTTCACCAGGTTGACACCTCATTTTTAGGTATTTTGGTGCTGGTTCCGCCATGACCTTTTCTCTTAATAAGAGTGATCCCCTGGGTTGACAGTAGTGGTAGAGTGGAGGATATGTTGGATTATGAAATTGCAGATTGAATTAGAGTACAATTCAACCACTGATGGCCTGCAGCGCTTCAATGATGACAAGTCTTGAATTGTTAAATTTATTTGAATTCTATCCCATTTAGCATAGTGTTAGTGCCACACAACATGATGGACGGCATTCTTAATGTGAATAAGGGACTTTGTGTCTATAAAGACTGCACAGTAGCCGCTCATACCAATACAGTCAAGCATCTGCAGCTGGCAGATTGGTGAGGATGAAGTCGAGCATAATTTTTCTCTCATTGATTCTCTCAGTACTTGCTGTAGACTCAGTGTAATACTTGACCAACTCAATTTCAAGTGGTACTATTGAGCCATGCACATTGGACACTGAGGTCCCCCACCCATGTGCATCCTGTGGCCTTGCCAGCCCTGCTGCTACCTCTAAGTGCTGTTCAACATGGAGGAGCACTGATTCATTAGACAAGTGGGAGTATTTGGTAATTCGGCAGGAGGTTTCCTTGCTCAGGTTTATTGATGCCATGAGACTTCCTGAGGTCCTAAGCCCATTGCTAAAGAATCTGAGGGAGCCAGTGAGATAGGATGTATTCAGGGGTTGTTTTGGTGGTGTTTGTAATTTCAGATTCTGTGAGAATGACTATGTCAGACTGGTGGTTGGCTAGCCTGTGAGACAGCATTCCAATTTTTTGCTCCAGATGTTAATAAGGAGGACTTTGCAGGATTGACAGGGCCTTTTTTTGCTGTTCTCCATTCTGGTTTCTTGGTCAATGCCAACTGGTCCATCTGGTTTCATTCTTTTGTTGAGATTTTCTAGTGACTGATAAAACTAAGTGGCCTGGTAGACCATTTCAGGGGCCAATTAAGTGTCAGCCACATTACTGTGGGTTTGGAATCAAGCCTAGACCAGACTGGATAAGGGCGGCGATTTATTCCCCTAAAGGACATTTGTGAACTAGATTGGTTTTATGACCATTGACAGTGGTTCATGGTCATCACTGGACGTGTAATTTCAGATTATTTTACATTCCAATTCCATCATCAACCATGCTGGGATTCAAACCCAGGTCCCCAGAACAATATTGAGTCACTGGATTAATAGTCCAGTGACAATCCCTGTAGGCCATTGCCTTCCTTAAGATGAAAAAATGATGGAAAGAGGCCAAACCTAAATCGAAACATTTCATGGATCATTTAGTCTAAAAAGCCTTTTTCTCAACTCTATATTCTATGTAACTCACCCTAGGAAATCTGAAGTTAAACCTGGAATTGCAAGGGACCACTACAAGTTGCAAACTTCCATCCAATTCATACATCATTTTGATTTTCAAAGCTATTTCTTCACTGTTGTTGGGTTAAAATCTTGGAACTCCCTCCACAGCAAGAATGTCCTTCCTCCTTACAGACTGTCGTGATTCAAGGAGTAGTGCACCACCACCTTGGCCTGCCTGTGATGATAGACAATAAATGTTGGCATGTCAGTGATGTCCACATACCAAGAATGAATCAAAAAGAGACAACTATGTGTTTACTATTCTGTGCTACAGCTAAATTTGCTCTCTGAAGGCTAACAATCATGACTCGTTGCAATGCATTTCATTGATACTGCAATCATCACATTTTCTTTTCACAGTAATTTATTACTAGGTCCTTCTTTCATTCTTGTTTCAATCTTACACAACTTACACATATTTCAACAAGCATTCAAATGATGTCATGTCTGTCCAGTTATCAACAAATTATGTTCTGCTCGTGTCATGTTTGTTTGAGATAAGGGTACTTGACCAGGAATGCCATCTAAATATAGCACATTGGAGAGATCCATACTTTCAAAGACTTCTGTCTGTATATTTGTATCTTTGCCTGACAGACGTACAACAAGGAAATACAGAATCACAGATGGAATGGTTGACATTTGTATTAATGCTAAAGATTCTCCTAATGACCTCAATGATCAAAATCAATCCCTAGCCTGGTGCTGAAATATTCAGACTGGAAAATTATAAATTCAGTCATTGAGCTGATTGCACCCAGCTGAGACAGCAACCAATGACAAATGGACTAAAGAGTGGAAAATAAGAAAACTCAGCTCGAAACTCCAATTCTGTCCAGTGGTTTTTGTTAGGAAGTACATTTGTGAAGAATGCTGACTAACAGAATGATGTGTGATGACATCTCCAGTGTAATTGCATGCACAGCCTGACTTCATGGATGGAGGATGATTTCTCCAGTACATATAAAATATAACCTCACATATCTGTTTTCAAACTTCTGTTAAATGTTTCCTTCGTTCAGCTTGAGAAGAACTATTTAAATTTTACTCAGATTGACATTTCCCCTACCAAATATATTTGTGTGTAATCTTCAAAAATATTTGCTGCTTTCATATGTGGTTTACATTATTTAACATGTCATTACCAATTTACAGTACATGTGTATGATTATTGAGAAATAGTAAAACCTCACAAATTTAAGTATTCATGGAAAATCAGACATGAATTATTTAGTGGCACCAATTTTACTTTAGTAATGTCACTGAAGGTGCCAGTGGTTTCTCTCATCACACTGCCGATGATGACAGAAATTTCAAGAATCTGCACATTTGCAGAACATCATGGACACCCAGAAGTTGCTGTCGATGATTCTGCATTTCCCTATTGACTGTGATGTTGAAGTGCTCCCAGACTGGAATCCAGAAACAATTAGAGAATTGTTAAACTTTCACTTTTATGTTATGAGTTTAACGGTATAAAAAATGAATAAGTTTGACTTTGAGTGAACTGCAGCTGTGTTTTTAACAGTAAACTAAATTAATCAATTCTGCCATCAACTTCAGTGGCACTGTGGCTAGTGGAATTTCAAATTTCTTCATTATGATAAAAGTTTTACTCATTTAAGGAACATTTATTGATGATATTTGTCTTTACCTAATCATGAACGTTACTTATTTCAAATGTAAATTTATGTTAAAAATCTGGAATAATCCATGTTTTTTACATATTGGTTTTCCATCTGTGAAAACTCTTTAATGTGGTTGGTTGCCAACCTTATTTGTCAATATTGCTGCGGCTGGATACTTGTAAAAGGTGCTAAATTTAAACTGCTTCAGGAAAATGAAAATCCACATGACGGAGATCACTGGGTCTTTTTGAACTGAATTATTCAAGTCAGTAGCAAACATCACTGTCTGCTGTCAACCACAACATTCAAGCTAATGTAAGAGTCAATTTTGCTTAGTTGTATCATTCTTGCCTTTGTATCACAATTTAAACACCACTTAAGACCGAAGCGCATAATTTAAGATGACACTACATTGCTAGTTATAACATCTTGACTACTTCTTCATTTGATGTAAAGGATGCCATCTATGTAAAGTCCTGTGACCACTGGGAGAAGCTGGGCATTGATACCTGGTTGTGATTTCTTGTGACCGTCTTCACTATCCAGTGCCAAACTGCATGTAACTGCATTTTAGTATATGGTATTAGAAGACAGAAAATTCAGTGAAAGCATCACATTCCAGAGTCCTAATTGGTGTTTCTATAATAAAACATACTCATTTATACAACAGCAAATGTTACAACAAAGTATGTCAACATTATTAGACATGGCAGAATTAAATGAAACATTAAGCTATCTTTTTAAAAAGCTATGTTATTCATCCACTAAAGTCAATGGATAAATAACCAAGTCAGCATTTTGTTTCTTTGAAGCTTCCTAAGTGCTTTTGAAATTGGATCTCTTAGCACGCATCCGAACCAATTCAATGCATTATAAACAGGCTCTCATCCAAGTAAGCGACATCTACATTGATAAGCATAAGTAATGTCATATGGTGTTCTGTTAATTCTCTGATCCACACATATGATGTAATACACATGGGATCCATTATTATTGAATGACACTACAGAGCTACATTGTACAAAATTTACCCAAGAAACAAAGATATCAAATGACTGTGCATTAATGAAAAACGATAATGAATAGCTTACCACGATCTCTTATGAATATTAAGAGTATTGGCTGTATAAATACCAATTAACAAACCTGAGAATGCACAGCCACCATTAAATTAGAAATTCAAAGCAGGTTATCCTTGTTGCTTTATCTTTAAATTATTACGCATGTGAACCAGCTGTTAAATTTCTTGTCTTTATCATGCTCTTTTGTTCTTTCTCAGAATTAACATTACAACTGCATCATATGGTCCCTTACATAGTTACTTCTTTTGTCTTCCTGCAAACTGACCATGTTTGGACTTGACTGGAATTATCAAATTGACAGTTTCAAATAATTTGTTCAAACAATCCATCTGATTAGTATTTTGTAATGAGTGCTTACCAAAAGATGAACTTGCATTCTGAGCAGGCACAATTACAATAGAATAGAACTCTTCATTCTACATCCATTACAACATTTACACTTGACGTAAAGAATCACAGAGAGATGTGTGAAAGCAGTCAAGCAGAATTCTAATTAACCAATTTATTGAAGATTCACTGCGTTTTCTTTTGGCATGGAATAATCTTATATTTAGTTAAGAGTAAAATGCTTATTAAATGGGATAAACCTATATTGTGGTCAATGGTGTTAGCATTCTCTGCACAAACAAAGTTTCCCTGAATGCAGTTTGTGCAAGATTCACATGCTCATTAAAAAATCAATCAAAACAGTTCAAAATGGATTCAATTAAAATTAAATCATTAGTATTGCCATTTATCTTAGAACTGCTATATTAAGAAGTGTGAGATTATGTATTTTTGATTGGGAGAACATGGGCAAATAATACAAAATAGTGGGTACAATACTGAAGAGGGTGCAGGAGTAGAAAGACCTCGGTGTACATGTCCATAGATCTCTGAGGATGTCAGGAGACAGTGGTTAATAAAGCAGAAACTATACTGGGCTTTATGAATAGGAATATAGAATACAAGTGCAATGAAGTTTTGCTGAATTTGTACAAGACACTTGCTGCAGCTCAGCTGGAGTACTGTGTACATTTCTGGGTATGGCCCTACCAGAAGAATGTGGATACAGAGACTGTGCAAAAGAAACTAACAAAAAATAATTCCAGAGGTGAGAAACCTCTGTTAATGAGGAAAGATGAGAAAAATTGGAATGATTCTCCTGGAGGAGGAGAAGGCTAAGAAAAGATGTGAGTTTTCAAAATCATTAGGAGAAACTGTCTCTGTTCTTAAAAGGATTTAGAATGAAACAACTCAGATTTTAAAACAATGTAGCAAATGCGATGTCAGAAAACCCCTTTTTCACACAACGTATGGTTCAGGTCTGGAATGTATTGCCTTGAGATGTTGAGGAGGCAGAATCAATGGAGGCATTCAAAAGGGCATATAGTAATAATTTAAATAGAAACAATATGCAAGGGAATGACTTTTAAAAAAGAGGATAAATTGCATTATTTCAACATGTCATTTAATGATAGTCATTGAATTTTGCTGCAAAAACAACATTTTGCTGAAGCTTTTCACCTTGAACTAATCAAGACGATTTACAAGAATGTCAATTAAAGGGGAAAACAAACAATTATACTGCATACCAAGGGAATGCTGATTGGTTGGCAAATCGACTCTGATTGGTAGAGGTGTTGCTATGGTGTATCAGGCTTACCCAGCATATATTTCTGATAATTATATTGACAACCAACTTATGATTGTCAGTCAGCCTTGCAGTGTTGCACCCTGTGTATACTGGAGGCTACACATATAATGCAGACAGTAAGAACATGGACATGCACTGCACCAATTTCAACTCAACAAAATTGGGGACTGTTATTTGCTAATTCGTTGTTCGGTTTCATTTAAAATCCAAGCAGAATGCACTTGCCAACCAAGTAGCACTCTCCTCTCATTGAGTTTAATTTTTTTTAACTTAAATTTATATTCTTGCAAAACGTGAATAAATATGAAGAAACTGCCTGAAAGGTGGTAAAGGTACAAAACCCCTTGTAACATTTAAGAAATATTTATATGTACACTTGTGATGTCAAGGCATACAAGGTCAAGTGCTCAAAAGTGGCATTATAATATTTAGGTAGGTGTATTTGACTGGCACAAACTCGATGAGCTGATTTTTCTGTGTTGTCGATATCTATGACTCTATAAATGCCCTATTAAGACACTATGAGTGTAAAACTTTGACAACATGTGTTTTTTCTCAGCACTTGTAATATCATAATTTTTATTCTAGAACCAGAAGAGATATGTAGGCTGAATATCCTCATTTTGCAGCACAAAGATTCTACGATTCTGTAATTTCTGAAAACATGCACACTTTATTTTCAGCTATCTTTATGGTGCACTGTTCACAACATAATTCAAGGCTCAGGTGTGAACAAAACATAATCCAACAGACACATTAGCAAGGACATGATCCTGCTATTTTCAAATGCTAAAAGGAATGGAATTGTGCACTTTTATAAGGTCACATGATACTTGCAACTGAGAAATACTGAAAATCACCATGGTGAAAAATTCAAAAAGAGCTTACACTCTCCTCAACTCAGTAACTAACCTGTTGGCAGTCAAAAGGCTCTACTACTCCTGATTACAGAGGAACGTCGATTATCTGGCATTTGATTATCTAAATTTTGGATTATCTGGCAAGATCACAAGGTCCCAATGCTTGGCTAAACTATGCTATCCAGTATTTAATTATTTTATGTTTGATTAACCGAACAAAATGCTCCCCACCTATGTCCTTTGGCTAATCGAGGTTCCTCTGTACATTTTCACCAAATATAAGGGCATTGGAGCAGGTCAAAATCAAAGGGGTAAGTGAGATATGGGGAAATCTTCCCTTTTGATTGAGGTACAATGGAATGGTTTATCCATTCATCATAGATATTGACAATGTTTTTACGCTAAGTGCAGAGAAAAGGTTTTCTCAAATTAGCTTTGGAATATCATATTCAAAATATCATATCCACAGGTGAGCAAACAAGCACCTGAGAGAGAAAAGTGGTGGGGCCTCATAATTAAACATGAGAAGCAGAGAATCCGAAGGAGTCAGGCTACACATTTGGAAAAGCAAAAAAAAAATCAAAGTATTAAGCCAGAGGAGAATATGTAACCAATTGATTAGTGAGGTTTTTTTTTGTCTCTCTCTCTCTCTCACCTTGGGAATTCTTTAAAGCAGGAGTTGGGAAATTATAAATTTTAATTGGGATAAGTGAATTAATGAAAGCATTATCACACAGCAAGTCCAGAGGCATTAATTAAAATTTGAAGTTTTAACAAGGTATTAAGTAGTTTCTATAAGGGGAAATAAAAATTAGATTGATCATAGCTAAAACCTGTTGCGTGCAATTTATGCTTCTAATGAGATCTTCAGGACATTTTATTGACTTGAGGACCATGTACATAGGAAGTATCTTCAGTGGCCTGAACACAGGATTTCTGAGCTTGCAGGGCAACTGGAGTCACTGTGAAGGATCTTAGAGGATGAAAAATGATTGGATCTTAATCGCCTCACATGCAATGAGAATTCACACAGATGGATGGTCATTCAGATGAATAAGACAAGGTAGAGACTTCACAGTGTCTACCATTGTCCAACTGGAACTCACCATTTAAGTGCAGCTTGAACTGAGTGCTGCAAATCTGGTGAGTTCAGGGCATCTTAGCCTTTTCCTAAAAATCTAAATTTGTTCATATTTAATATTTAGCTGTGGAAGTTCCTTTTAAAATTCAGGGGTCTGAGCAGTGTGTAAAACTGTTCCATTATGAGACAGCTGTAATTAGTTAACTAAAGAGAATAGTTTGAACTGTTTTTTTTCTGCAACTGAGACTCAGCTAATCTTTAGTTTCAAGCATATAAATATATCCTCCCAGTGCAACTTGAGTGCAATTTGAATTAAGTTAAAATTTGGTGAGTTGATGGAGTTAGAGGAAAGGCGGGCTCTTTTTTCCTCTTAAACTTTTTCACCTTGTATGAATTGGTTTTTACTCTTATCAATGAGTATCCAATTTAAAGGTATCGAGAAGCAACAGATTGGTGATCAGCGTTAGTACTTCTGCTTTCTACTCAAACTCCAGTTTATTGTAACAGTAAGTTTAAGGTAGGATAGGACAGTTCAGTAACATGAAATGCTCATCTTATGGCACTTGTGGAGGTTTTCCATAAAGTATTCACCCCATCTGTATTGAGGCTCCCTGGTCGAAAAAAGACTGCATTGGTGAGCAGCGTTTTATAGTAGATTATATTAAGTGAAGTGCAGGTAAATCACTGCTTCACTAAAAGGTGTGTCTGAGGCACTGTATAGTGAAGAGGGAGGAAGGAAACCAGCAAGTACTTCACCTTCTGTGATTGAATGGGAGTATGGGGAGACATTGGAAGTGGATGAGGAGTGGACCTGAGTGTCCTAGAGGAGACGACCACTATGGAAGCCTGAAAAGGGAGGGGAATGCGTGGCCTTTGGCCACCCTTCTCTGTCTGGCCAAGCTCATCCTCATTTTGAACAGCTTCTCCTTTAAACTCTTCTCAATTCCTTCAGATAAAATCTGTGGCTATGAATACCCACACGGACACCAATTATGCCTGTCTCATTTTAGGGGAGGTGGAACAGTCCTTGTGTTAGTCCTAGTCTGGTCCCTGCTCACAACTTTTTTCTCCAATACATCAATCACATCATTGGTGCTGCTTCCTTCTTTCATCTGGAATTGGAAAATAAAACTATTTTGTTTCAAATTTTCATCCTTTTCTCTCTTTAAACAGGTCCATCTCTATTTTGTCTCTTCCTTGACATCTGTTTCCATTTGTGGGGATAGGCTGGCCAATGGCGTCTACTACAGAGCCACCAACTCCTGCAATCATTTTTTGTGATCCATATCTGTTTACATAAAACCTTGTAATGCAGCAATAATGTATTGAATTGCCACAGTGGAATGATACAGTGGATCAGCTGTGATAATAGGGACTATTTATAGGGCGGCACGGTGGCACAGTGGTTAGCACTGCTGCCTCACAGCGCCAGAGACCCGGGTTCAATTCCCGACTCAGGCGACTGACTGTGTGGAGTTTGCACATTCTCCCCGTGTCTGCATGGATTTCCTCCGGGTGCTCCGGTTTCCTCCCACAGTCACAAAGATGTGCGGGTCAGGTGAATTGGCCATGCTAAATTGCCCGTAGTGTTAGGTTAAAAAGGGGTAAATGTAGGGGTATGGGTGGGTTACGCTTCGGCGGGTTGGTGTGGACTTGTTGGGCCGAAGGGCCTGTTTCCACACTGTAAGTAATCTAATTTATCAGCTGAATTTGTATTTGTTCTGAAATTGTATGGTGTAAATATCATACAGTAAATTGGATGACAGAAAAGTGGAGAAAAGTGAGTGCAAGGCAAATCTTACGTCCGAGTTGATTAAAGGCAAGGGCTAAGAGTCTTACCAAAGACACACAAATAACTCTTAATAAGTTGATTAGACAAGCCAACATGGAAAACCTGTCGCCATTGTGTTGTTTGCCAGTTGTCAAACTGATCATTTTCTGGAGACTGGGTAGTGTCAAGATTTGAAATGCATAGTTATTTAGTAAGGAAAGAGTATAAAACAGTTTGCCTCACAGTAATATATTAGCCATCACAGGGAAGAGGTGGATTGATCAATGACTAAGAGTTGAGATGGAGCAGGCTGACCATCTGTTCTGGTGAGATCACCAGATGCGTTCATGTAAAAGATTTCCCCTGTGATTGTAAACGTTATATGTGTAAGATTTTTCCAGTACTTTATTGTGGTGTACTTTGCATTCGTAAAGAACAGTGGATGCATTCCATTGCTAGATCTGCCTTCAGTAATTGATATCCAAAGTAAACTCAATACACAATGAAAGTGGGAATAAAGATCTGTAAGGTTGTTTATCGCAAAGCGATCTGGGCATCTTGTAGGAGTGGCATTGACATCTCAGTATTCAGTTTATCAAGATGACCCTATTCCCAGACTGATCCTCAGTAACAAGCTCCCTGAATGTGTGTTTGCACAGAAAATCCCATTGACATAGCAGTATTGATAGCCTTTAGCTCTGACTGAAGCTCCAATTTGCTAACATGTATGACACTCTCTAGAAAGCATCCAATGATGCCTCATAATTCCTTCACCTCCTAGAACTCGCAGCTCTTTCCCTGATTGGTACCTTCCTCCTACCCTGATTCTTTCCCTTTCAATGGTGTCCAAAGGCTGATGGCTCCTTCCTTGCATCATCATCATCATCCCTTCTCCCTTCTTCTTAATCCAACATCTCAATGGTGTTCCATTTGGCTGATGACCTGTTCATTCACATCCTCTCCCAATCCTCACATCCACCACTCAGTGCTGCTTCCCAAACCCACCTCCTCCCTTCCTCTCCTCTCTGTTTCACAAGTGTGGCTGATGGAGAATGCTCCTACCTACTAGAAATTGAGTTCAGAATAGTTTAGTATTTGGTATTGACCAGCACAGAGTCGATAGGCTGAAGGACCTTTCTCAGTGCTGGAGAGCTCCGATTCTATAATCTCATATCTCCTCTCCATATCCTACCATCTGTCCGCCTATTCTCATGTCCCCATGCAAAATTGATGGTGTGAAGTTTGAAAGAGAGAGAGAGAGACAGATAGAGTGTTTGATTGCAAGAATGAGGGATAGAATGAGAGTGTGAAAGTTTGAGGGTGACTGTAAAAGAATGAGATTGAGAGTTTGAACCTGAGAAAAAGTGTGAGTATGAGAGAATAGTGTGAAAGATAGAGTTTTGGGAGATATCATGAGAGTGTGTGTGAGACACAGGATAGAGAAAGATAAAATAAGAGAGATGGTGGGAAGGAAATAGAGAAAATTATACAGGAGTGTTGATGGGAGAGTAGACACTGGGACTGGAAGTGTTCTGGGCACACCCCTATATAGATGGAGATTGATCAGTGTTGATACAGGCCTATCCTCCTTATTCTTCCACATGTCCTGACATTCTGAGTCAGATGAGGAAGAATGCTAAGCTGAAAGACAGCTAATTGATCCATTTTATCAATTAGAATCTGCTGTCTGGATATTGCATAGGTCCAAAGATGGTTCCATAATATGAATGACCGGGCTCTGTGTCATAATTCTGACAAATAAATATTTGAAAGTGGATCATACTGAAATCTGGACCTTTGTGTATTATAAATAGAGGAATAGATTATAAAATTCAAGGAGTTTTGGTATATTTATAATAAACATTTTCACCTCACTTTGACTATGATTTCCAATTTTGTGTACTGAAGTGTTGAGGAAGAGTGGTAAAATGGAGTGGAGAGGGTGGAACAAGGGGCCATACATAGGCAAAGAACCAGGGCCTATGATTTTTCTCAGTGGCATCAGAGCAAAGTACAACAGAGAGTTCAGTGACATTTAATAAGACTGTCAACTAATCTGCATAATTTTGGCATAAAGAAGTGAGGACAGAGAGTCATAGAGACATAAAGATGTACAGCATGGAAACAGACCCTTTGGTCCAACTTGTCCATGCCGAACAGATATCCCAACCCAATCTAGTCCCACCTGCCAGCACCCAGCTCATATCACTCCACACCTTTCCTATTCATATACCTATCAAAATGCCTTTTAAATGTTGTAATTGTACTAGCCTCCACCACTTCCTCCAGCAGCCCGTTCCACACATGCACCACTCTCTGCATGAAACAGTTGCCCCTTAACTCTCTTTTATATCTTTCCTATTTATCCTATCCATGCTCTCAAGATTTTATAAATTTCTATAAGATCACGCCTCAGCCTCTGACACTCCAGGGAAAACAGCCCTGGCTTATACAACGTCTCCCTATAGCTCAATCCTCCAACCCTGGAAACATCCTTGTAAATCCTTTCTGAATCCTTTCAAGCTTCACAACATCCTTCCAATAGAAAGGAAACCAGAAACGTAAACAATATTCCAAAAGTGGCCTAACCAATGTCCTGTACAGCTGCAAAATGACCTCCCAACTCCTGTACTCAACACTCTGACCAGTAAAGGCAAGCATACCAAATGCCTTCTTCACTATCCTACCTACCTGTGACTACTTTTAAGGAGCTATGAACCCGCACTCCAAGGTCTCTTTGTTCAGCAACAGTCCCTAGGACCTTACCATTAAGTGTAAGTCCTGCTAAGATTTGCTTCCCCAAATGCAGCACCTCGCATTTATCCAAATTAAACTCCATCTGCCACTCTTCAGCCATCTGGAAAGGTTATGAATTTACTTAAATTTATCATGAAATTGACTTTGGTACACCAAAGCAAATATTTATATCGATTTTCTAAAAGTCAGTTTCAATAATTTAAAACCATGTTACTCAAGCATGGTAATGTGATAGTGCATTAAAATATTTGTGTTTTGTAGTAAGCCCTTCCTTTGTGGGATTTTTCAAGCTGTCAGGCAAGTATATCAATGAAGATTTTAAGAATACTTTTGAAAACAACTATACAAAAATGTTGAAGTGCCGTTCAACGAGGCTGACTCCATGATGTGTGAGTGACTATTAAAGATCACACAACACCAGGTTATAGTCCAACGGGTCTATTTGGAAGCAATACTCAATACTCACAACCACCTGATGAAGGAGCAGTGCTCCGAAAGCTCGTGCTTCCAAATAAATCTGTTGGACTATAACCTGGTGTTGTGTGATTTTTAACTTTGCACATCCAGTCCAGTATGGGCATCTCCAAATCTTGAGTGACTGTAGGCATGTTAGGTAATTTTATACTAGAAAATCATATACTATAATGTCCTAGAGTCATAGAGCATGTAACTTTTCTTTTAAAGATGATTGTCTATCTGATGTAGAATCTATGCCATAATATAACACCAGACATTTTTTTCTTGATAAGCCATACTTGTCCAAAATTATTCACTGTGTTTTATTCCATATTCGTAACAGGAGATCTTGTGATTGCCAGAAACAGGAGAAAATGCACTTCGATGTGGCTGACTTGTATTGTCATAAAGTTTTATAGCATGGAAATAGGTCCTTCAGCTCATCATGCTGATGCCAGTCATTATCACCTCACTACTCTCATCTCATTTCTCAGCATCTAGCCCTCAGCCTTGTCTCTGATGGTGCTTCACATATTCATCTCTATGCTGGTTATATGTAGTAATAGTTTCTGCCATTCTCTCAAGCAGTGAGTTGCAGATAGCTACCACCCTTTGGGTGAAAAAAAAATTTCTTTAAATCTCCTCTAAGCCTCCAGCCCCTTGTCTAACTCTGTCTCCTGGTTATTCATCCACCTCCTAAATGGACAAGTTTCTTTCTACCTACTTTATCAATGCCTCTCATTAGTTTGTAGAGCTCCATCAGATCCTGCCTCAGCTTTCTCAGCTCAAAGGAAAACAACCTTAGCCTGTCTAGTCTCGCTTCACAGCTTCAATATTCCAGCCCAGGTAACATGTGCAACCACATGCTTCCTGTAGTGTAGTAACCAGAATCTCAGTCATCATTCGCATCAAAACTACCAGTTGTGTCTAAAGTAGAAACTCCATTTTCCAGAAGAAGGCAAAGATTCCCTCACTTAACTACTTCTGAAACCATTGCCCTATTCCACAGTTAAAACTTCCATTTAAGAAGTCCAAAAGATTGACCTATGATGTCTGATACAGACTGCCATTATATGAATTTTCATTCTACATCTGTTGCAAATCCTTTACTTGCTGCATTCTGTAAGTGCTCTGGTTTGCAATCAGTTACTTTCCTCATCTTTAAGCAACTCAAGTTGCTCCCAAACCCTTGGTTCTGGCCACTGGACTTATTGAGGGGATGTGAAACAAAGAGGCAGTAGACAGATGTTTCAGGGCAAAACAATCTCTGCATTTATTTAAGGTACAACAGATATTTCAAATACAAGATAAAGTAATGCAATAACTTAAGGAAATTAATACAATTAATATGACAGAAGAACACTAATACTTTAAATACACTATTAACTATATTAACACTATTAGACACTGACACACAGGAAACAACAGCGTTTAATTTCAGACACTTAATCAGAATTTCTACCCATTGGGTCCCAATGCACTGTCACCACCCGCCTTCCCCTCCCTATGAGTTATGTCAGAACTTTGGGGTCTCGGGCTTTATGCTCACCTTTCTGAAAGTGGTTCGGATGTGTGCATGGCTGTTCCAGCTTGCCATACCAATAGCCTGGATGAAAACTTTGAACTGAGTATGTTTTTCAGTTTGAGTTGAGTCCGCTGATGAGGTAAAGTGCATATTGGATCTAATGGGTAAGTACTTGGCTTTCTTTACTTTCTGCTGGTTTTGCAGGCCCAGTTTTCACCTCAGGTTGTGTCTGATACCTTTGTGGCGTTGGTCAAGTTAGTTGTTTCTCCATGTTGTCAGTCTTTAGCTCTGATGGTCATGATCAGTTGTAAAGGTTCTTGCTGTCAGTACTCTTGGGTCGGAAGTTCTTCTTCAGACAGTTGTTTGGTTCCCCTTCTCAGAAGTCTTTTGTTCTGATGAGGCCCTTGGTTTGGCTTCTGGTTCTTGGTTCCAAAGCTGCTTGTTTGGGGATGCCTGTGGGGAAGCTGTTCACGCAGAAACTTGTTTGAAAGAGCGCCTTCAGGTGAGATCGCAGCTAGCAGTTACATTTTAATGTTCTCTTTTGTTGTTAATTGGCTTTCCGATGGTTAGATTATGTGTTCATGGGCTTTGATTAAGATTGAATGTTGAGTATCTCCGAAGGCCCACACTGTCTGTGCTAGGTAGCCCAAGGTCTAAAAGTTGCCTCAGGCTAGGGACTCAGTTGGTTGTTCTTTAAGAGAGGTGTAAATTGGGATTCCAGGCTAAATGATATTCCAGACTATTTTGCTAGTTGTGCTGTGTACTTCCCACAAAACTCAGAACAGCTGTCCCTTTTCTTTTAAAAGTTTTGAAAGCCCAGGATTTTGTCCATATGTTTTAATATTGGGAAATTTTGCTCGATCTTACATTTCCCACAGCGACGTAGTTCAGATCAGGAACTCAGTGGTCAAACAGAAATCACAATGTACAAATACACATGTTAGTCTACATAAAAGTTCTACAGTCAGGCTTGTGTTGAGACTGATGTATATGCTTGCCTTCATTGCTCAGACTACTGAGCATAGGAATTGGGACATCATGTTGGGTTGTATAGGACATTAGTGAGGTCACTTTTGGAGTATTATGTATAGTTTGGGTCCTGCTGCTGTAGGGAAGATATTATTGTCTTGGAAAGGGTGTAGAAAATATTACAAGGATATTGCCAGAACTGGAGGGTTTGAGTTATAAGGATAGGCTGGGAGTTTTTCCCTGGAGTGTAAGAGATTTAGGGGTGATTTTATGGAGGTTCATAAAATCATGAGGAGAATAGATAAGGTGAATAGCAAAGGTCTTTTCCCTAGAATGAAGGAGTTCAAAACTAGGAGCCATATTTTTAAGGTGATAAGAGAAAGGGACATCAGGGGCAACTATTTAGCACAGAGGTTGGTTCGTATCCAGAATGAACTGTCAGAGGAAGTGTTAGATGCAAGTACAGTTATAACATTTAAAAGACATTTGGGCAGGTACATGAATAGGAAAGGTTTAGAGAGATTAGGGCTAAGTGCAAGCAAGTGGGATTAGTTTAATTTGGGAAACTTGGTCAGATGCATTGGACGAAAGGGTCTGGTTTCTTTACTATATGACTCTTTAACTCCAAGATTTTGTAACTATACTAACGATAGGGTTTCAGTCTACACACGTCTGTACAAATACTTACAAATAACTCTGCATTTTACACATGTATACACAGTCTAGGCTCTGTTTTTTTAAAAGGAGAAAGTGATGACTGCAGATGCTGGAGATCAGAGTCGAGAGTGTGTGGTGCCGGAATAGCACAGCAGGTCAGGCAGCATCTGAGGAGCAGGAGAATCGACTTTTCGGGCAGGAGCTCCTTGATTCTCCTGCTCCTCAAATGCTGCCTGACCTGCTGTGCTTTTCCAGCACCACACACTGTGTTTATTGACTTTACTGTTCATTATATACACACAGCTGACTGAATCGATTACACTGACTCCATGATACAGAGAAAGTAACTGTAGGCAAGGCGACATAACTTTAAACTACAACGTTGTAATGTCATTTAATGTTTTTAAAAGTGCATGCCTATCTGATCTAGAATCTACGCCATAATACAACACTTGACATTTTTTTGGCACCTGTTATTGATACTTCTCCAACTTACCTACTGTATTTTAGACTATAAATTTGTAACAGAAGAACCCAAGTAATTAAATGTGAAATGCACCACTGTTGAGAGAATAACCTGCACAACTCACTTACTCATGAGATACGTTCTGCATGCAATAACTTAATGTTTTGTACCCACTAATTATCCTATTCACACTTATAAATAGAAACTCTGAATAACCGAAATGCCATGCAGTGCAAATCACCTGAAATTGCCTCTAAGGAAGCAAGATATTGAAATTCACACCTTCTTTAAAATGGATTACAATACAGTAGCTGGCAAGCATTGTTAGTTCCACACAAAGAGCACAATCTTAAATTGTATATTTATCATGATGAGCAATATGACTAAAAATGTTAGAGCATCATAATTGTGCTGAATTCTCAATTGTGACCGTATAACAATTCCAGTGAATTTGAAAGATAATTGTCACTTAGACATAGTCTACCTTAAACCTCTTTCCACATACACTATCTTTTAAACCAGATGCCATTTTGCATTAAAGTACCAGTCTGTACAAATATTTACAAATAACTTTGCATTTTACTTAACCTTTCTTTTCATATTCATTTTTACAGGGCATGTGTGGTGATGATAAATCCACAATTCTTTTAGGGTGGGAATTCTGGGATTTTGACATAACAGCCATGAAGTCATGATTTGGAGATGCCGGTTTTGGACTGGGGTATACCAAGTTAAAAATCAAGGTATTTTTCAATGTACAATTTCAGTTACATCACACTGTAAACTTTTTCTATAAATTCTGTGTCTTACAGTTGTGTCTTCCACAACCACCTGATGAAGGAGCGGTGCTCTGAAAGCTAGTGCTGCCATTAAAACCTGTTGGACTATAACCTGGTATTGTGTGATTTTTTTTAACTTTGTACAGCCATGAAGTGGTGGTGACAAAGTTCCAAGTCTGAAAGGTATATAGTTTGGAGGGGAAATTATAGGTGGTATTTCTGTGCAGGAGAGACCACAGATTTGGAAGGAGCTGCCTAAGGAGATTGGTGAGTTGTTGCAGTGCGCTTTGTAAACAGTACACACTGCTGTTACTTTTTAATTAGTGGTAGAGGGAGTGACGTTGAAGACATTTTGAGTACCAGACAAGTGGGCTACTTTGTCCTAGATGGAGTTGAGATTCTTGAATATTGTTGGAGCTGTAATCCAAGAAAGTGAAGAGTATTCTTGTTATGCGCTTTTGTTAAGGTTGCTCAGGCTTTAAGGAGTCTGAAGTTAAGTTACTCTCCAAAGAATTCCTTAATCGGTACTTTCCAATCCTTCTGGTAGGACAAGCAGACACATGGAAACAGCACCCTCCAAATTCCCTTTCAAGCCATACACAATCTTCACTTCCAACTGTATTGCCATTTTTCTATAATCCTGGATCGAAATCCTGGAACTTGCTTGCTAAAAGCACGGTGGATGTCACTACACTCAAAGGGTTAGAGTTCAAAAAAGGAATTGGAGCAATTCAAGGAGATGGGCAATAAATGTTGGCCTTATCAGTGATGCCTAAATCCCACGAATGAGTTAAAATAAATTCCCAACCTCTGCCTAATGCATATAGCTATAGCATGTATATGGTTGGTCAACTTCAGGTTCTGATTAATGATAACCCCTCCTTGAATTTGAAAATCAAGGTTTCATCAAGGGTAATGCTATTGAATGCTAAGGCATAGATTAACTTTCTCTTCTTTGAGATGTTCGTAGTCCATCCTTTGGGTACTGCAAATATTATGTGCTATTTATCAGCCCAAACCTGAAAGCTGTCCAGTTCATATTGCATTTGGACACAGACTGCTTCAATATCTGACAAGTGATGAATGGTGTTGAACATTGCACAAGAATCAGCAACCATTCCCACCTCCAATAGTATGATGAAGAGAAGGTCAGTGATAAAGCAATTGAAGATGGTTAGACCTACGACACTACCCGAGGATCTTCTGCAATGATGTTTTATGGTGGAGATGGCTGGCTGACCTCCAACAACCACAACCATCTCCTTTTCTCGAGGTTTTTAAAATTCATTCACAACATGAGGGTGTCACTGGCTAGGCCAGAATTTATGCCCATCCCTAATTGCACAGCAGGTAGTTAAGGTGCAACAATATTGCTGTGGGTCTGGAGTCCCATGTAGGCCAGACCAAGTAAGGATGTCAGATTTCTTCCCTAAAGGGCATTAATGAACCAGATAGATTTTTCTAACAATCAACAAAGGGTTGAAGGTCATCATTAGACTCTTAATTCCAGATTTATTCAGTTATTGAATTCAAATTCCTGCAATGGATCTCAGAACACTACCTGGGTCTCTGGACTAACAGTCTAAAAATTAATGTTATGAGGCCATTTCCTCTCCAGGACTTCAGCTATTAGTGAGTTTTCTCCACGATACCCATTGACTCCAGTTTTGTTAGGGCTCCAGGTTACCACACTTGATCAAATGCTGCCTTCATGTCAAGAGCAGTCACCCCCCTGTTCTCTCTTCTGTTCAGCTCTTTTATCCATGTTTAGGCAATATATGTAATGAGGTCAGGAGCTTAATGGGCCTGATAGAACTCAAACTGAGCATTAGTGAGCAAGTTAAGTGTCACTTATTAGCATTTGTGGGGGAAAAAACTTCCATCACTTTGCTGTTGATTGATCCTTTCTAACGTCACTGTGTTGCTAGAACCTACAGTCTAGCAACACACTCTTTGACTCTGATCTCCAACATCTGCAGTCCTCACTTTCTTCTAGAACCTACAGTCCTTGCAGCATGCAGTACCTTCAGCAATTTCTTGATATTACATGGAGTGAATTTTTTTGGCGAGGTTTGCACTTATGATACAAGGACATCAGGAGGAGGATACAAGGACATCTGGGTGAAGACATCAGTTTTGTTTTTTGCACTGATATGCTGGGCTCCCCCATTTTTGAGGATGGGATATTTGTGAAGCTTCCTCCTTCTCTAGTGAGTTTTTTAATTGTTCAGCACTATTCACAATTGGATATAACAGGAATACAGAGCTTAGATTTTAACCATTGTTTGCAGGATAGCTTAGTTCTAACTATTACATAGTTTTTGCACACTTGTGCTTATTTTCTTCTCTTATAGTTACATGATTGTGGATTTTTGTTTGTTCATAAATGGTTGATACAATATTAATGTCTTCAAACATATGCATTAATATCTATCAAAAGTGAACTATATCAAGGTAAATACTCATTAGTAATTGCTAGTTTTGAAACTAGATCATCCTTTGCTAAATTTATGCTCCCTTGTGGTCATTATTTAATTAACATATTTAATTCTCAAGCTCCATATACCTAACAAAGAATATCTTGCCTTTAATGTATATTCAAAATGTATTTTCTACTCTACAGTCTTACCCATGCTGTTCTGGATTCATGTATTGTTAAAAGGCAAACAAATAATTGTTAACTTCCCTGAATGTGTATCTTCCTAAGTGCCTTTGTAGTCACAAATCTTCTGCCAATGCAGTGACAAAAGGATGAACAGTAAAGTACTCTCCTTCTTTTGTTCAGTGTCAGTTTCTGTCTGATAATCTTTCACTGAAGCAGCGTGGGCATTCTTCTTCATTAAAGGCACTTTATGAATACATGTGTCATTTTAAAACCAGTAAATTAGTCATTTATCTTAACTGGGACCCTGTTGTGCATATATTAGCCTACAAATGAGATTGCACAGCACCCACTTTTGCACAGTGAAAAATTCACTGAAAGCCTTGGAGTCATAAGCATAGTTCACGGATCTGATTTCTCGGAGTAACAAGGCTGCTGCTGGATTAGGAGCAAATTACTGCAGATGCTGGAATCTGCACTGAAAAAAATAAATGCTGGAGATCACAATGGGTCAGACAGCATCCATGGAGAGCAAGCTCTTGAAGAGTCATCTAGTCTTGAAATGTTAGCTTGTTGTCTCCCCATGGATGCTGTCTGAGCCGTTGTAATCTCCAGCATTTGTTGTTAACAATGCTGCTGAAATAGACTGTCTTTTAAAAATGTCTAAGTCAATCAAAAAATGAAAGACTAACATTTAATGAACATAAAGCCAAGAGAAACAGGTATATCCCCACATTTTCTGCCTTTCTCCCTCTTAGTCATGGGTTCTAGTCACCTGAAACTTTCCTCTCCACATGATCTGCAATCTGCCTTACTGGATGTTGCTTTTGACTTAAGTACACTGGTTGTTATGGTATCACCTTTAGAGTGACAACCCTTTAAAAAGCTCAACATCAAGTGCCCAGATGATACCCATTCACCACAGTAAACAGGCTCCCTGCATTTTAGCACTTAAAAAACAGACTGTCAGTCTGAAGAAGAGTCAAACTGGACTTGAAACATTAACTCTTGACAAAGGTGCTGCTAGAGTTGTTGCATTTCTCCAGCATTTTTTTCTGTTGTTTAAGAGTTCCAGCATCCAAAACATTTTGCCTTTATTTGTGTGTATGAAGATTATTCTGTATTCTATGTATTAGCTTAGCTGGAAACAAACACAAGCAATCTTGTCACATCCTGATGAAGGAGCGTCGCTCCGAAAGCTAGTGTGCTTCCAATTAA
Organism: Chiloscyllium plagiosum; assembly: GCF_004010195.1. Classification (NCBI taxonomy): domain Eukaryota; kingdom Metazoa; phylum Chordata; class Chondrichthyes; order Orectolobiformes; family Hemiscylliidae; genus Chiloscyllium; species Chiloscyllium plagiosum. The sequence goes on from NC_057741.1 coordinate 12,416,710, forward strand.
ACCTGTTGGACTATAACCTGGTGTTGTGTGATTTTTAACTTTGTCACATCCTGATACACAAGAAGACCAATATCATCCTCTCAGTTATCAGAGTAGTACCTTTACTTTGTGCACACAATGAAGAAACATAAATGATGACTGGTTAGATTTACCTACACGCAGGCAGATTATTTTAAAAATAAAGCTTTGAAGTATTTTTGTCCAGTGAGTCTTTTTAATGGATTTAAATGCTGCAATATATCCTTGTGTCCCAAATTTGGTATCTTCTTCCTGAACAGATTTAATAAGTTGTGACAAATCTAAACAATGCATATCTGCCCTATTAACTAATTTATCAGTCCTGCTTTGAAATTTATTTTCACAATGGAGTTTTGTCCAGAAATAACTCAGTACTTCAAGGAGGTGGTGAAAAATAAAGGCACGGATGAGTTTATGAGGAATTGCCTTGACCAAGGCTTGTTCAAATATAAGAGAAAGTGAAGACTGCAGATGCTGGAGATCAGAGCCGAAAGTGTGGTGCTGTGGAGCAGGAGACTGATGAAGTGCTTATGCCGGAAATGTCAATTTTCCTGCTCCTCAGATGCTGCCTGACCTACTGTGCTTTTCCAGCACCACACTTTTCATCTTTGGTCAAATATAGACACTGAATTGTTCAATGCTGTGTTGTAAGATTTTAACAAAAGTAGTAAAGTAAAAATGTAACAGGATTTCAGAAGGGGGAGTTTCTGGAGAATGAGACTTAGATGAGTTGAGGCACTGTTGACAAGGTGAAAAAAGAGGGATGCAACACAACCTAGAGTTAATATGGCAGAGTCATTCAAGACTGCAAGAGATTTATCATCCAAAAAAAAAATTAGAGTGATGGAAATGTTCTAGTTAGAATGATCTGTATATCTGATCTTTATTCTTTTATTAGTTTTTGGAGTTTAGAACGTAGGTATAAGAAAAGGAATAAGTGGTCCATTTGCTTGTTTCATACTTAGATACATTCTTTCTCCCTTTGGTGAATAATGCAGAAGTATTGCAATGATCAACAGGCAACTATCAGCCTGTTGAACTACATGACAAATGCTACCATCTGCTAAGGCTGAAGATTTCCTACTGGTCCATTGATCCTTTCCCACATCTTCTTGATAAGATGAACAGTCTACTTTCATAGCCTCTCACTTACCAATAAAACCTCTTGGGAACCAAAATTTTTTTAAAAATTAACTAAGAGTTCCAATTTAGGAAGTATTCTATGAACTCCATCTCTAATCTCCAGAGGAAATTAAATTTTAAGGAACAAGTTGAATTTGGCACAATTCCAAGATGTGCAAACCCCAAAGTGTTCTGATCAAACTAATATCACAGAATCAGATTATCGGGTCACATTCTCATTGCTATGCATTAGCTATTCCATATGCTATAGTACAACAGTGAGTACAATTCAAAATTTGCTTTGATGTATTTTGGGATGTCAAGAGTTGGTGAAACACATTTTATAGATTTTTGTAGTGAAACCATTATCTTTGCACAAGCTGTTTAATTGTGACCATCTGTACAAAGAATGATCGCTCAACCTCATTTTTATCCTTTTGGAATCTATATGAATGTTCTTGGTTTGCACTGATATATCTACTTCATGTCACTCATTTCACTGAACACATTGCCGCTAGGCCATTATTTTGCAGATCTCAAACAAACCTGGTCAAAACCTGCTATTTTCCACACCAATAAAGGCCTGAGCTCTCTCAACCCATTTAAGTTGTAAAGAGCTGTTAAACTTGGATTGAATTTGCTGATCTTTCCCAGAATCTTTTGTTAACATTATGTCACATCCAAGTTGAATGAACTTTTGTTTTGGTAAGGTACATGCAAATAAAGGTGTGTAGAGTGTAGTGAATAATGTTCTTATTGTGTATGAATAGCTTATTGGGATGTGGAAGGGCTCACACTATTCTTAAACAGTCATAAGCTTCTTCTTTCTGAATGTAATTGTAATGTTACTGCCCATAGCAACAAAATCAATTCTTCCCCATATATAACAAGTTTGTTATTTCAAGATTTTTAAAGAATATTTTCTCATTGAGGAAGAACTTGATCTTTTAAAGTGCTAGATGAAGCTAAAAATAACTTAGTCTACATGGTGTAAAGTTTAGAATCGCATTTTACTCTGTTCAGTTTTATTTCATATTTATTTCAATTGAAAGGCATGTATGTTAATGACTAATCTGACTGTATCAATTTCTTAGGTCTCAGTTTTGATGCAGAAATGCATGGGACGGAAGTGTCCAACGTCATGTGGGAATGCTACCACTTTACCACAAGGCCACCTAAACATTCTACTGAGATATATTTAATCAACCTGGTCAGATGTGTTATGATACACAGATGGTGCTTGTACACCCGGAAGTCTTAGCCCAGAGATAGGGGCACTACCACAATGCCACAAGACCCTATGTCTTCTTTTCTATGCTGAGTCCAAAGGCCCATATAATTAGCAATGGTAGGGGATAAACCACAAGTTAGTCTGAATGAGAAGAGGCACTTGTCTTAAAAACAAGATATAGTTAATTGCACGATGGAAATATGCAGAAAATATACTGAAAAGTAGAGTATACTAACAAATACTATCAGGAGCCATAGCTGACACATCTGTCTCCATTGGGATCTTGTGCTAGAGTACTTCTTGCTTCATCCAAAGATAGTCTGGTGTTATCAGATTGGATGGAGCTTGACAACACATCAATGTTAACTCTTTCAAATGTATTACCTTATGTAACAAATATGATGCCAAAATGTTAAGCCAAAATTGAAATTGGAGGATCTTGGATTTGGAAGCAATAAAGAAAGCAGTGTCAGTATGGATTCAGGATGATTATATGTTTTGCCTCATTTAATGCTTTTTTTAAAAATAATTGTGCTTCTCAGACAGTCTGCATTGACTCTGGTTACATAGGCAACTTCTACACACACAGTGCGGAGGTCTGCAAAGTGGCAAGAAAGGTTAGAGGAAACAGCTTCTCGAGTCATAGAGTCACACAGCTCACGGAAACACACCCTTCGGTCCATCTCATCGATGCCAACCAAGCTTTCCAAACTAAAGTCTCATTTACCTGGACCTCAGGGTTCATATACATGATTCTCTGAAGGTGGCCAGGCAATTTGAAACAGCTGTTAAGAAGGCTTATCAGATCTTCGGGTTTATAAATAGAGGCATGGAGTATAAAAGCAAGAAATTTATGCAACACCTCTACAAATCATTGATCTGACCCCATTTGGAGTACTGTGTTCAGTTCTGGGCAACTTTTTAAGGGAAAATATTAAAGCCCCTGTCCTCATGGCAGTGAGGCATTTCCTGAAGACAGGATGATTATGCCAGGTCCTGAGAGTAGGTCAACATGGCTGGATTAAATCACTTCACACTAGCACATCCTCTTCCTTCATACTTCCTGACATCTCCAGCCATTCAACAACCACTCCCACAAACCCACAGCCTTGTCCAATCTTATGGCTCTCCCTCACCTTCATTTTTGCCAAATGTACCATATCCGTCAGTAAACATTTGGAATTGCATTCAGTTGTAGGCCTGTTTATTCCTTCATTGTAGGCAGAGAGCAAAAGAAACCAAAAATAAGGTAAAAAAATTGGAGTTAAATTTAATCCATTGCAACTATTGATTGATTGACGGTCTGTGACAGTCATATCTCAAGAATAAATAAAAGTATTTTCAGGCTTATTCCATGAAAAGAGATGGATGGATCAGGAACAAATTCCAACTTTCCATGGGGACAGGAACGAAATAGAAAAAGACCCATATATGGGTCACCAAGATTGTTAAAGAAGCTTAGAGATTCTGGAGAAAATGTTGGATGTCGTTTTGGCAATCATGTAACATGATCCACTGGTGTTGGGAAATGTTACATCATGGGGTAAACCCTCCTGCTTAATTTAAACCAGCGACACAGAAAAGATTTATCCCGTGCAGTAATCTGTGAAAATTCGAGAGGCTAAGAACTAGTTAAAGTAAAAGAAACAACTTTATTTCTTAAAGTATAACAGAGAATAATTAACTAACAACTATTCACAACTCCTTCCTCTAACCTATCCTTTACTTTCCTGTCTATAATACTGATTCAGTAAAACCCCTGACTAAGATGTATCAAAAACTCGAATTTCGAATCCAGCCAGCTTTCAAATCTTCTCTTTGTATCTTCCTCTGTCTTCTTTTCTTCTTCTTAGGGATTTCTGTTTCACAGGTCAATAATCGATAAAGGTACCTTTAAGAGAACTATTCTATGGGCAGTCTGCATGTGTTGGCAGCTTGGCAGTTGTCCTCCAACTGTTCAAATTTTCCTGGTCTTATATCCCAAAGCATCAGATTGTTTCATTGGTCTTTAATATTGTCAATACACTAAATTCAAACTTGATTAGAGGTTGGTATTTTGGGAGATACTTTAAACTGATTGGCCGAATTCAGATTTGTTTTTTGTCTCCAGGCAACCAACACTAGCTGCTGGACCGAAAGGTTACATTATGTCTTGTTCAGAACACTTGGTGTTGTATCAGGTAGCTCTGCTAGCTTTAACTTGCTTAAAGATATAGTACCCCTTACACCTTCATAACAAAATCATGGATCATTAATATTATTATTACACAGAATTTTGTATCAGTACATAAAATTCTTTCAATTGAGCTATGGAATGAAATATTGCATTTAGTATTTTGGATTGAACCTTATCTCATCTAATGGTCCTTCTGTCTGCTTTCCATTGATTGAAGCACCATTTGTGTGAAAGGCATCGACTTTCCAGAAAATAGAGGACATTGTGAAGGTGACCTTGGTCAGAGATGTAGATTTTATGGAAAACTTTATCAGAGGTTACACATGTATGGAGGCAACGAGGTGTGTGCAATTTCAAAGCTTATAGCCTGTATTGTTGAAAGTACAACCATGAATGTTCTTGTGCTCGAAAAAACCATACATGGAACTGTTTAGTGCATTCAACTGGATTGTGGGAACTTGGATTCCTATAGCCATTGGATTATGCCAGCAAGATCAGCACAAAACTCATGAACTGCTTGGTCAATCCAAAATAGAAAATAAATCCTGCATAATGCAGAGGACCTTCATCTGCATAAATCAATTCCTACTTAGAATACCACTGGCAATTATTAGGAGGCAGTGTTGTAGCAATTATGTTATTGAGTTGTAACCCAGAACCTAATCTAATGTTTTGAGGGCATGGCTGTGAATCTCATCATGATGTTTGGTGAAATTTGAATTCAGTTTATAAACAAAAAATCCTGGGGAGAAAAGCTAATCTTATGATAATCATTTTGCCACTGTTGACTGTTGTAACAAAAAACGTGTTCACTAATGCTATAGTGTTAGGGGCATTAGTCAGAGAGAAATGGGTCTGGGTTGGGTTACTTTTCAGAGGGTCGGTGTTGACTGGAAGGGCCGAAGGGTCTGTTTCCACACTGTCAGGAATCTAATGTGCTTTAGGGAACAAAATTTGCTGTCCTTGTCTGATCTAGCCTACATGTGACTCCAGACGCGCAGCCCCAGTCCATTAGGGATGGGAAATAACCGTTAACCTAACTAGCAACATCTGCATTCCATGAATTTTTTTTGTAAAAAATGTTGCTAAAGTGAATGCTGTCTTCTGCATTACTAAATTGGTCCATCAGAGGTTTCGGTGTATGTCCTACCCATCATTCTGGAGAGAACAGTAAGCAGCCTAATCCCAGAAAATGGATGCTTCACTGTCGAATTTCAAAGTCTATATGTGTTCAGGAACTCATAAGAACGTTGGTAACAGTGCCAGACACCCATTCTCTCAGCTTTTTTTCCTCCACACACTTGATATCTTTATTTCATTAAAACAAAGAAGTCGGAGGCTGGAAATTTGAAACAAAAACAGAAATCGCTGGAGAAACTCAACAGCTTCAAATCAGGCCTGAAGAAGTGTCACTCGTCTCAGAATATTAACTCTGCTTTCTCTCCCCAGATGCTGCCACACTGGCTGAGATTCTCCATTCATTTCTGTTTTTGTTTCAAGATCATTGTTTACCCAGAATGATGGTATTCATTTTGGCAGTATGATATTGTGAGATTTTTCAGCAACTGCTGCTTTGGGCTATTTTTAATAATTCTTTCAAACATTGCTTCAAACCTAAAAGCTTTCCATTTCATTACAATTTCTTAAGTGTAATGTTCTTGGGGATTGTTACATTGTTGAATGTCAAAAATTTTTGACAGGCACCTATTTAAACAATTAAGCTTGAAATTAGATTGCTTCGGAGTGTGAATGTGATCATGAAAATGCTGGTGGTTTTATTTCATATAGAAGATCAATGTATTGATGCATTCATATAACATTCTAATTGAACTTCAAGGACGATTCCATTCAGTTATTGTGTTGACATGAACAGAGAAGTGCTCAGGTGTAATTGTGTTTTAGATACATCTGCTAAAGCTCTAAATTCATCACTACAGTGCTCAGAAGTTGTAAAAGATATTAAATCTAAACCATAAAAGCAACACATGTTGCAGTTTGATGGCATTGAATTGAACACACATTTACAGTTTATCTATTGTCACACATGGTTAGCATACTCCTCATCGTATTGTATAATCTATGCTGCCACTGATCGACTGTGAAACTCTGAATTTTCATCAGGATCCTATAGATAATTGAACTGTCATCTGTTGCACAATATCAGACAGTGACACCTATCCCCACCTCTTCTATCATCTAACATGACCTGCTCTGCTGAAGTGGTGGAGGTGGCCACAAATTGCAAGCACGACACTTTTACGTTGAGCAAGAATGGAGTCAAACCACATCTTGTATGTGTGTGCATTTTGAGGGGAGAGTTGACCATTTAAATTGCTAACTTCCTCTAAACTGCTATGTAGATTTTGATATCTTTGTAGAATGGAACCTGAGGTATGCAGAGTAGACCAGTTAAGAATATGAACTTTGTATATTCATTTGAATTGCAGTTGTACCCCTTCAGAGAGATAAGGTAATCCTGGTATCATGACACCTACAGTGCAGGAACAAGTGTCCTTGACCTTGGATGGCAGGTATCCTTTGTGGGTTTAGGATACCTTTGGTTTGATGTGCAGATGTCAGGTACTATTTGAGAATATTAAAAGTAGCAATAAATGAGTTTTTAAAAGTGCACATGTGTCAAGAGAACTGTAACAACATTGAAACAAAATGCCAAAGCTGGCAAAGAACTGTCAAAAGGTTGTGATGTTAAGAATAATCAGACATTTCAATTGGTATGTTAATGCATATCTATCACAAGATTTACGTTACATGACTGATTACCCAACCTATAATTTTCATAGTGTGCTTTTTGTCAAGCGAGCAGCTTTATGTACAGCTCCCACGACTTATGGATTAGAAATGTTTGTTTCCTTAGCAGAAGTTGTTGGTGGAGGAAATGCCTGTTTGATCTTCAGAAAGTGAGTGAGTCACCATCTTGTTTTGCTGCAATCAATATGAAGTCAGCACACCTGCAGCAATGTGAGAGAAGAGCTCCAGTAATGCAACTCCATCATAATTAAAAAAAATATAAAATTGCTCCATATTAAAACAGTGTGAGACTTGAAGGGAAACCTTTAGGAGTGCTGCCCTTATTCTCCAAGGAAGTGAGGTTTGTCTGGCATGGAAGGTAGTACCAAAGGAGTCTTGGCAAGTTACTGCAGGGCATCTAATAGATGGTACCCAAGAGTGCCACTGTGCACTGGTGATGAATGGAATGTATGTTTAAAGTGTTGGATGAGTTGCCCAAAGAGTGCATTGCTTTGGATGGTGTCAAGTGTCCTGATTGCTTTGACAAGGATAAATGAGGGAGGTCAACACATAGCTTGAGGGACGGTGAGGGAGGCAGGGAGTTTACGCTTTTTGGACATTGTAATCATTTTTGGGAAATGAGAAAGCTGTTCAGAAGTGATGGGTATCACCTGGGTAGAAATGGAACTACTGCAATCTCCTGGCTGAAAGAGTAAATAGGGTCACATAGGTAGCTTTAAATTTGTAAAGCACGAGGTAACAACGTGGGCGGCACGGTGGCACAGTGGTTAGCACTGCTGCCTCGCAGCGCCAGAGACCCGGGTTCAATTCCCGACTCAGGCAACTGACTGTGTGGAGTTTGCACGTTCTCCCCGTGTCTGCGTGGGTTTCCTCCGGGTGCTCCGGTTTCCTCCCACAGTCCAAAGATGTGCAGGGTCAGGTGAATTGGCCATACTAAATTGCCCGTAGTGTTAGATAAGGGGTAAATGTAGGGGTATGGGTGGGTTTCGCTTCGGCGGGTCGGTGTGGACTTGTTGGGCCGAAGGGCCTGTTTCCACACTGTAATCTAATCTAATCTAAAACTAATCAATATATCAATCAAATCTGAGCTTTAGATACTCTGTATAGGGAAGCAGAAAGTTACCTAAACACAGTCAGGATTCTGGGTAATCCAAGATAGAGGATGGGCAATAATTGTGACTATAAGAGATTCTCCTTTTTTGAGGTATGTTAGATGTTGGAGCTCAAATTCCAGGAGTAGTAATTACTGTTATATAAGCTGTTGCGTTGTTTTGGAACTTTGGGAAAAAATAAATCAAAACAATGTCACTTCAAAAAGGAGGAAGAGAGAGACGAAGGCAGAGGCTACATGGTCAGTGAATCAAACGCGATAGAAACTTACACTGCTGTCCTACAGCAGTGAATCTGCACAGCTACTGTCTTTGCTGTTTGAGTTCAAGTATGTCGGGACATCAAGTGCATCTCAGGAAAATTAACAAACAGCGAAATTCACAGTTGACCTCAGAGGAATCTGTCAGGGAGAACTCACAACATGGGAGCAGCTAAGTGCACAGTTTTAAGTATAACTTTGCTGGGTTTTTTTGGAAATCAACAATAGTGAGTAGAGAGGCTTCTTTTTATTGAGATGTCTTTTGATCAAATTTTAAAAATATGAAATATATATACTAAGTTAGCCTGGAGCAGTGATTTTTAGAGCAATAAAACTGTGTTACTTTCTGGGTCTGTAGATTGTTATGGTGCAAAGATGGCCTTTAGTAGAATGATGTGCTCTTCCTGATGGATGTGGGAGGTGAGGGAGAATTTCCATGTTACTGATAATTATGTTTGCAGCAAGTGTGTTTGGTTGCGAATCCTATCAGATCATATGGAATGTTGGAGCGACAGTTGGAATGACAGTGGCAATGAGGAATTTACAGGAGCTAGGAGGTGTGATGGATGATAGTTATAGGAAGGGAGAAAAACCACAGATACAGTCAGGTGGATGGGTTACCTTCACAAAACATAGGAGAGGGAGGCGGGTAATGCAGGTGTCTCCTGTGGCTATCCCCATCTCAAACAACAATGCTGTTTTGTAAAATTAAGGAGAGTGATGGACTCTCAGGGGAATGTAGCATGAACAGCCAAGTTTCTGGTATTGTGACAAGCTCCAATGTAATGCAGGGTATGTCAGGTTCCAAGCGATCGATTGTGATACGGGACTCTCTAGTCAGAGGCACAGACAAATGTTTCTGTGACCGACTGCAAGAAATCGGAATGGTGTATTGCCTCTTGGTGCCAGAATCAAGGATGTCTCAGAGAGGGTGCAGACTGATTTCAAAGGGGAAACGGCACAGTAGGATGTCATTGTACACATTGGAACTAACAAGAAAGGAAGGGAAAAGAATGAGATTCTGAAGGGAGAACATAGAAAGTTAGGCAGAAATTTTAAAAGGAGGTCCTTGACAGTAGTAATATTTGGATTACTCCCAGTGCTATGAACTAGTGAGGTCAGGAATAGGAGGATAGAGCAGATGAATGTGTGGCTGAGGGGCTGGTGCAGGAGAGTAGGGTTCACATTTTTGGATCATTGGAATCTCCTCTAGGATAGAAGTGACCTATATAAGAAGGATGGATTGCACCGGAATTTGAAGGGGACTAATATACTGGCAGGGAGATTTGCTACATCTGCTTGGGAGCATTGGAACTAGTCAGGTGGGGGTTAGAACCCAGAGAGATAGATCAGTCTGAGACTGGTACAGTTGGGAGTAAGTCAAATAGACAGGGCGGGCAGAAACAAAGCAGAGAATGAGGTAGAACAGATAAATTAAATTGCATTTATTTCAATGCAAGAGGCATAACAGGGAAGGCAGATGAACTCACGGCATGATTAGGAACATGGGACTGAGATATCATGGCAATCATAGAGATGTGGTTCAGGGATGGACAGGACTGGCAGCCTAATGTTCCAGGATATAAATGCTACAGGAAGGCTAGAAAAATAAATATGGACAAAACTGGAGTATCTTGGATGATAAAGAACATTGATGAGAAAATAAGGAAGAAAATAAAGGCATGTGATGCATACTGGAATAATAATAGCAATAGAAATCAGAAATGGTATCTCAAATGCAGGAGAACATCTAAAACTGAAATAAAAAAGGCTAAGAGGACTCATGAGGATAGGATGGCAGGCCACACTAAAACAAATAATAAAGTTTTCTTAAAATATATTAGTAGAAAAATATTAGTGACAGATGGAATGCAGATAGGAACAAGCAGGCTAAGGTGCTCATTAAATCAAAGGGGTTCTGCCTTTACCAAACTAGATAATGATGGTAAAAGAGAAAATGCTGGAAAATCTCAGCAGGTCTGGCAGCATCTGTAATGAGAGAAAAGAGCTGACATTTCGAGTCTAACTGACCCTTTATCAAAGCTTTCACAAAGAGTCAGTTAGACTCAAAACGTCAGCTCTTTTCTCTCCTTACAGATTTTGCCAGACCTGCTGAGATTTTCCAGCATTTTCTCTTTTGGTTTCAGATTTCAGCATCTGCAGTAATTTGCTTTTATTTAGATAATGACGGTAATGGTCCAGTTGAAAACGTGAGCATTGAGCAACTGAGCAGTATAATGATAGGTAAAGAAAAGGTGCTAAAATGGTTGGCAGCTCTCCAGGTAGAGAAGTTGCCAGGCCCGGATGGGATGCATCATAAGTTTCTGAGAGAGGTAAAGGAGCAAATTGTGGAGCCATGGACAGAAATTTTCCAGGCATCTCTGAACACCGTATTAGTCCCAGGGAACTGAAGGATTGTACATATGACACTGCTTTTTTAAGAAAGCAGCAAAGGATAATACAGGACTATAAACCTTTCAGCTTGCCATCAATTTTGGGAAGACTGATGGATGCCATAATACAGGATAAGATAAATATACATTTGGAGAAAAATAAGTTAATACTTGACAGTCAATATGGTTTTGGCAAGGGCAGGTCATGCCAGACAAATTCAATTGAGTTCTTTGACAAAGTGAAACAGGCAGTGGATGAGGGTAGTGGTGTGGATAATTTATATTTAGAAAGCATGGCAGGTTGGTTAGACAATTAGAAAAGTTTGGGCTTGATGGATCTTTAGCAGCGTGGTTGAGAAGTTGGCTAAAAGATATGACATAGGGATAGAGGAAAAGTATAGATGGGTATTTTACAGACTGGAGGCAAGTTGCAAGTGGTGTTCGCCTTGATTTTTTGATTTATAAAAGCAATTTAGTGGATGTGGAGGGCAACATTTCAAAATTAGCGGATGAGAGTAAGTTAGGGAAAATAGTAAATTGTAAGGATGATGCCGAGTGGCTTCAGAGGGACATTGACAAGTTGGCCAAATGGCCAGACACCTGGCAGATGGTTTTTGATGCAGAGAAATGTGAGGTGTTGCATTTTGGTAGAAGAAACATGCAGAGGATAGTACAGCCTCAATGGTATAACTCTGGGGGAGTACAGGAGCAGAGGGACTTCAGGGTTCAAGTACATAATTCTCTGAAGATAGCCAGGTAAGGTAAAATGGTTGTCAAGAAGGCATATAATATCCTTGGGTTAATAAATAGAGGTGTATAGTAGAAAAGCAATGTAGGAATGTGTCATCTCTGCAAATCATTGGTCAGATCATATTGTGTTCAGTTCTGGGTATCTTATTTAGGGGAGGATATCAAAGCCTTGGAGAGAGTGTAAAGGAGACTTAATAAAATTATGCCAATAATGAGGAATTTTAGGTACCAGGAAATATTTAGAGAAATTGGATTTATTCTCCTTCAAACAGAGAAGATTACGAGGTAATCTTACTGAGGTGTTCAAAATTATGAAAAAAATTAACAGGAGAAGAAGGATATTCTGTTTCCACTAGGTGATATATCAGTAACTAAGGACCTTAATTGTCAGCAAGAGAGGTAGGAGTGAGGTGAGAAGAAACTTCATTCCTCGGAGAGCAGTGGAGGTGGATTCAATAGGAGGTTCAAAGAGAGTTGGATATATATTTGATAATGATAAATTTAGAGGGCTGCGAAGACCAGGCTGGATGACTCTTTTGGGAGGTGAGACAGACACAATGCGTTAAGTGGCTTCCCTCTGTCTGTGAAATTCTAAAATTCTGTGAACTCATCCTGGTAGGTGCAGATTGCTTCATCACATTCTTGACTTGTACTTTTCAGATGTTGGAAAGCTTTGGATAGTTAAGAGGTGAGTTATTCATCAGAAAATATCTTCTGAATTCTCTGGGGTTTATCCAATCAAGTTTTTGGTGAATGTTAACCATTACAATATTGATGGTGGAGGCTAGTCATAATTGCAATAAATGTCAAAAGAACATGGTTCGGTTCTGTCTTGTGAATAGCCACAGCTGTGTGGTGTAAATGGTGCTCACCACTTCTCAACCAAAGTCTGAATGTTGTCCAGACTTTGCTGCAGGTTAGTATGAACTGTTTCTATAGCTGAGCATTTGGTACTGAGTCTTCAGCAATCACTGGCAAACATTTCTGATCCTAATCGCATGGCAGGAGGAAGTGATTAAAGATGGTTGGCCCTAGGACAATACATTGAGGAACTCCTACAGCAATGTCCTGCTGCCTGGGATGATTGGCCTCCACCCATGACATCCATAGCCATTTTCCTGTGTGCTAGGTATGACGTAAGTGCTGATTGCTGGTAAGTGATCTGTTAAGTGATGCTCAAAATCTTCCACAATGACTTTGTTATTAAGCAGTGGTCACTGTTGAGACTGTGTGTTAAGTCAAATGCTATAGACACCAAAACGTCAAGGAGCTTCCTTAATAATGACACACACTGGGTTAGGAGTAATCAACCATTTAACAATCCTTTGTGCAGATGTTCAATAAAAGACAGGAATGCGCCATTCAGCTCTTCAAGCCTAACCTGCCATTCAATATGATAATGGCTGAAACTCCTGCTCTGTGCTCTATTACTGCTTTCAAGCCATACCTTTTGACTCCTTTAACTTGAAAAACTATATCCAATTCCTTCTTGAGACCATTACACTTTCTGTGGTAAAGAATCCACTGGTTCACCATGCTTTGCGTGAAGAAATCTGTTCGGTATTACCCTGTCTAGTCCTATTAGAAATTTACAAGTTTCTAAGGGATTTCCCTGCTCCCCTCAACTGCCATTTTTCTAAACTCCAGTGAATATAGACTTAACTGATGCTGTCTCTCTTCCTACATCAGTCCAGAAAACAGTGTACAAAATACTCCAGGTGTACTCTCAGCAAATCTCTGTACCATTGGCACAAGATATCCCTGCTCATATGCTAGCTTCAATTCATTGGTTCTGCGCGAAACAATGACCTTTCATCTCCAAGGCAACATCAAACAAAGACCTCTTGCATACCAGGTTAAGTAGGCTCCCAGAGCACAGCTGAAAGCAGCTACTTAGTTTCTGAGTGATCACAAACAATGAGAGCACACTAACACAATTCTCACCTAATAGACCTTGTTTATTAAAGGGTCGGATGAAGCTTTTTCGACATTAACTGCTTCATTCTAATGAGGAAAATAGGACAATATATCTAATTATGACTTTAAAATGAAAACTCATCTTAAAAGCAGGGATCACTTCATTTTAAGTGCTTGCTCTCCTTCAATACAGAGTTCTGAAAGGCAACAGATAGCTAAGATGTATAGGCAAGAAAGCACTAGGTACAATTCATGGTTCACCCAATATTAGCTAATTAGAGTTACGCAATGGTAAGCATGTTCCAAATGGGTTGTTCCAAGACACGTCAGGAAGCTTATTGCTTTCCATGTGATGTGACATGAATGTGCACATCTAAAAGTCCTGTGGTATCTGTGCACTGATCCCAATTCCTACATTGTCAGCCTACACTCATTCTTCATGCATTACAAATGATCATTTGGGAGATGTACTTGTCACCTGGAGAGCAAAAGCCCTTAAAGTATTACTATTCAAAGAAGACAGATCTATGAACTGGCAGGAAAATATTAACCTAACATCATTTCTTATGCAATCTAGCCTTTGATGCAATGCAAAAAGTGTTTAATGTATCCAAGCTGTCAGGGTCTTGCTTTAAATGTTTTATTTGGAAACCGTATTGATAAAAATGACTGAGTGAAGTAATGAATCAGAAAATGAGAAACTGCAATCTCCTGCTGTGGTGATTAAAAAAGTCAACTGAGTTCAGGTATCACCTTTAAGAACACAACCTCACATCAAAACTTTTATTGTGTAGTTGCTCGATGAACTCCAATATAGCTCAGGCTGTAATACTGACTAAGCTTAAAAACAAAATTTTGAAACATGGCTTCTGCTTCTGTATTAAAGATAATACTGAGATAAAAGAAACACAAGCTTTCAATCCATGAATAACGTTTAATGTATTGTTGGCTCTGACATAATGTGATAGTTCTCATCCGATCTCGCATTATAAGAAAATGGCGCACACCATTTAAACTAATGGGGCTGGAATTGTGTTCTATCCAATACAGGTAAGGAAGTCTGCCTTCTATAAATAACGGTCTAAATTCTTCAATCGCATTAAAGCCAATTCACATTGAAGAAGCACACATGAAAGCAGAATCTGATTAGTTTATCTATTAATCTGAACCTTTTATTTGTTTATTTTTACAATCTATTTCAATGATCTATAATGCTGGAGTTTTTATTTCTTTTTCCAATTTCCCCCGCCCCTATGAATATGAACTTGAGATTCTTTACAAGTGGTGACTTGTAAACTTTTCACCATTTGTTTGAGTACAATAAAGCTAATTCTAAAACTGTAAGGTCTATATTTTAACATCTTTTGTTTTAGCACTTTGATTTAAGATAGCAGCATGTAGCTTTTTAAATGTGTGCCTGAAGGGATTTAATGATTACATTGTAGGCATTTGTGGTGGTTTCTTTTAAACACAGTGAGAAAAAGAGAGCTCCTGGTGTGTTATAGCATTTTGTTTTCATTTGGGGGATGTTTAGATGTTTTGGAGAAGGGAATTCCTTCTGACATGATTTGGAGATGCTGGTGTTGGACTGGGGTGTACAAAGTTAAAAATCACACAACACCACGTTATAGACCAACAGGTTTAATTGGAAGCACACTAGCTTTCGGAGCGACGCTCCTTCATCAGGTGATTGTGGAGGG
>NC_057741.1:12432490-12434448 GCF_004010195.1 Chiloscyllium plagiosum
GTGTCTGTGTGCGCGTCTGTGTGTATCTGTGTCCGTGTGCATGTGAGAGTGTGTGTGTGTGTAGGAATATCTGTGTGTGTATGTAGTGCAATGGTGGTCACCTGTAATGTGACATGAACCCAAGGTCCCGGTTGAGGCCCTCCCTATGGGTACCGAACTTAGCTATCAGCCTCTGCTCGGCCACTTTTCTCTGCTGCCTGTCCCGAAGTCCACCTTGGAGGATGGTCACCTGAAGGTCTGAGGCTGAATGTCCTGGACCACTGAAGTGTTCCCCAACTGGGAGGGAACGCTCCTGTCTGTTGATTGTTGTGCGGTGCCCATTCATCCGTTGTCGTAGCCTTTGCTCAGTTTCCCCAATGTACCATGCCTCCGGGCATCCCTGCCTGCAACGTATAAGATAGACAATGTTGGCTGAGTCAATGAGTACCTGCCATGTACACTGGTGTTCCCACACATAATAGTGGTATCTATGTCCACAATCTGACATGTTTGGCAGCGTCCACCGTGACAGGGTTGTATGGAGTTGTCCTGAAAGCCGGGCAGTTTGCTACGAACAATGATCTGTTTGAGGTTTGGCGGTTGTTTAAAGGCAAGTAGTGGAGGTGTGGGGAAGGTCTTGGTGAGGTGCTCATCCTAATTGATAATGTGTTGCAGGTCACGAAGAACATGGTATAATTTTTCAGCCCCTGGGAAGTACTGAACAACGAAGGGTACCCTGTCAGTTGCAGCACGTGTCTGTCTCCTGAGGAGGTCATTATGGTTCCTTGCTGTGGCACGTCAGAACTGGCAGTCAATGAGTTGAGCATCGTACCCTGTTCTTGTGAGGGCATCCTTGAGTACTTCCAGGTGTCCTCCATACATAGGCTTAACAGACAATCAATTTTTCAATGTATAATTTCAGTTCCACCACACTGCAAATTTTTGCTATAAATTCTGTGTTACGATCGAGCCCTCCATAATCACCTGATGAAGGAGCTCACTCCGAAAGCTAGTGTGCTTCCAATTAAACCTGTTGGACTATAACCTGATATTGTGTGATTTTTACCTCTCCACAAGAGTTGGTCACCTCACGATCGAGCCCTCCACAATCACCTGATGAAGGAGCTCACTCCGAAAGCTAGTGTGCTTCTAATTAAACCTGTTGGACTATAATCTGGTGTTGTGTGATTTTTAACTAAGTGGATGCTTCCAATTAAACCTGTTGGACTATAACCTGATGTTGTGTGATTTTTAACTAAGTGGAGATATGTAGAGAGTAAATTCCAGAGCTTTGAGCTGTAATATCTTAAGACACAGATACTAATATTGAGGGTGAAGTGTGTGATAATTGTTACGGACCAGGCCAGACTCCTTCAAACATTGCAAGAATGTAACCCAGAACCTAACTTTGTGAGTTGTTTAAGCAGGTGTAATGCATATATTCCAGGAGGGATACAGCTGGTCAACCTAATTAGTTTCAAACAAAACAGAATTTATTTACAAGATTACTGAGATTACTGAAAACAAAAGCAAACAGAATACAGAATAACTTAACCTCTCCAAAAACCCTACAGATTATCCCAATTTAATGGTGCTGTTCCAAATTCTTGCAACAATCCCCATAAGCACCCTTTGACACAAAAGGTAAAATCAAACCCAGGGTCTTACAGAAGAGAAGCCAGAGAGAGAGGACGATCAGCATGGACCGTTTTTATGGGGTCCAGCAGCTTTTTCAACTCTGCTGTCCTAAATCCAAACCAAACCCGAGAAAGGCTGAGCTGGTGTACAGGCCACTTCTCTTTCATTATACAAGTATTTTGAAAGCCTTTTGCCTGAGGCCGTATCTGTTAGCTATAATCAAATTCGTCCTAAAACTTACACCTTTTGGAGTCTGTGTCTTTTACAAGCTCTCTGTAAACAAAACCAATGACAACATAACCTTGTTAAATGATGATGCTGCTCCTTTAACAAGGTTATAT
>NC_057741.1:12436169-12487055 GCF_004010195.1 Chiloscyllium plagiosum
GTGAGTGTGAGAAAGTGTGTGTAGTGAGTGCAGAGTGTCTTAAGTCTGTGAGGGGGTGCATGTGTGGGAGTATGTGTGTCTATAAGGGTGTGTGTGGGTGTCTGTGTGCGCGTCTGTGTGTATCTGTGTCCGTGTGCATGTGAGAGTGTGTGTGTGTGTAGGAATATCTGACATGAGTACTGTAAAAGTACTGTGTGGGTTAATAGGATTATAGTTTACTGTGGTTTTCAAAATCGTTAGTCTTGTATATGTAAATAGTTTTGTTTATTCTATTTCACCTTCATTTATTTTGTGCAGTAGCCTTCTGTTTTATTGTTAAAACCAAATCTATCACATTGAATACTTATAATTCAGTGAGATACCACATTATTACAAAGAAAAACAAAAAGAAACTGTTCTACAAAGCCTGATTTCAGTCTGGGACCAGACTTATCCAATAATAATATGAACTGAGGTCATAATAGTTGTCATTAATTAACTTAATTCCAGAAATCTTTTCACTCAACACTGAATTAACTCGGCAGAGGCTGGTGTCCCATCACCAAGCACCCTATATTTACAGGAGGAGAGCCCTTGGCACTGATTCAGCTCCGTCAGAGCCAGCTCTTAGAGAGGGCAGAACCTCTGACACTCCGGTATATGTTAGCCAGGGATCCCTGATTGGGGCTGTTAATCTGGTCCAATCATGGAACTCATATTCTATGAGGTTCGTCTGGTTGATCTCATACAAGAAGGAAGTGAGGACTGCAGGTGCTGGAGATCAGGGTCAAAAAATGTGAAGCTGGAAAAGCGCAGCAAGTCAGCCAGCATCTGAGGAGCAGGAGAATCGATATTGAGATCAGTACAAACACTACTTTGGTTTTTGCACATTTCTCTACCTCTCCTCTCTCTGATTTGGAAGAGGCAACATTCATTGTTGGATTAAAAATCAAACATTTAAAAGGATTTAATGTTTAATTTATTAGATTTAATGTTTAATTTCCTGTTGCCACAAGTGTTTGAATATTCTTGTTTACATTTTGCAGATTTCAACTGAAATTTCTGCAGGTATTAATAAATGACATGACTAAGAGTTGTACATATCTAACATTCCTACTGTTACTCAGAAGTGCCTTGTTAAGATAATGGGTTGGATATGATATCCTGAAATATGTTGACTTGTGAACCGTGTGTGAGCAGGTTGGCTGAAACTAGGGACACTGATCACTAATTTACAATTTTCTTTAAAGTCATTAGGCTGCATGTAAATAATTATCTTGGGTGAAATGGGTTAACAATTAATATCTTAACCACTCAAATGGACCATTGCTGACATTTTTGTTAAACTGTAATTTCAGATCCACATGTTTCTTAACTTTCCTGAAACGCACTAATGAAAATAATTTGAATACACAGTGGCATGGAAGGTATTGAAACTACCCCAAACACCTGTATTTACTGATTTTTATAGCTCTTTTTAAAAAGTCTGCTTGTGGGATAAAGATTTCTCACAGTTCCTTTGCTAAAATACTACATGACAACACTTTGGTGGTCTCTTGGATGATTTGAAGGTTTGGTGGCTCAGAGGATGTTCCATGATAATCATTCTGTGGCAGTCCAGTGTGTCAATGATTTTGTACCTCAAAACGGATACTTTCTTGATTGTTGTTTTAAAAAAAAAAATCCGGTTCACTAAAGTTCTTTCTGGAAGCTAATCTGCCACGATATCTAATGTTCATGCAACCTCAAAACTACATCTGTATTGCTGAAGCTTAACTCTCCACTGAAATGGACCAGCAAGTCACTCAAAGGGAAATTAGGATGGGCTAAACATGCTAGCCTTTCCAATGATGCTCACAGCCATGAAAAAAATGCAGAAAGATTTTAGCCACGGTGAGCCATACCTGTGCAAAATTTCCCCACGTTAGTGGGAGAAACTGTAGGAGCTGCTAGGCGCATAGCAGAGACCTTTTATAAAGAAATCAAGGGCCTTATTCAATCACTACTGGTATTCATCAACTGGCAGGAAAGTTCTCATGCAGGGAGCATGACAAGCAAACCATTTTATGATTGCTTGCAGGCTTCTGAGGATGTCTCTTATCAGATGCTTAATACCTAGTGAGAGACCTGGTGTCAGGAACAGGAAAGTCCACTGAGAGCTGACTGTTGCTATGTCTTACAGTGAATATATCAGCATATCATTGAGACACACTTATGGTATCATCACCTTATCATAGCACGTGATCGGAAGTCATAGAGCTTGCATATTATGGCTTTACTCCAGATTACATGACGCATGACATGCTAAAAGTGCTTTCCTGTTCATAACACTAATGTTAATACTTAATCTTAGTCCAAGCAGATGAGAAATGCAATGTTTATGTATAATGTTTAGCTGCAATATACATCTATTAGTTTATTTAACACCACAACATCAAAGTCCAGTTTCTCTTGTTGTGAAGGAGTTGAACTCATATCATGGTTAGCAATGGTGGCCACTGCAAAAGATTCAAGGTTCTCAAATATGGTAGATATTTAGAAAACTTATTGAAGACTAACTAGAGAGCAGTTTGAATAATCAGAGATTTTAAACAATTAGCAGCATCAGTTTCTGTGAGTACAGGCAGCAACACAGATCTGTAGGCTAAGAATTGGCCATAAAGAAGTCAAAACTAATTTCTTTCTGACTTGAATATAACTTCAAGATATAAGAAATTCTGAATAGTACCTAATTTTAAAATATACAGGCTAACATTACAAATACAACACAAACTGAAGATTACTGACCATACTGAAGCTCTTCTTCTCTATCTTTAAAAATACAGATTTTTTAGACTGTTAAGTGGTCATAAAAGTATTACTCTAAATGCCCCTAGACAAAAAAACTCAGTTTGACCTCAAGAAAATAGCAGCTTTCTATATTAAGAAGGCTTCCCTGTATCCAGATGACAGTCACTTACACTAATTCCTTTCTCAAAAAAAACTGTCACAAACTGTCACTAACACAAAGTCTTGCAATATCATCTTCAGGCAGAAGTCTGTTCCATCAAAACTGTAAAGTCTTAGTTAGGAAAGAAGTAACAGTTTTAAAGAGTTCAAGATCAGTAAAAAGCAATCTGAAAAGTCCTAAAACCAGGAGAACAGATGTTATAATCTACACTGGTAGAAAGAACACACATCTTAAGTTGAACATTGCAAAGATTTTTGATGGTAGAATCATAGATAACAGAGAACTCAGCTCTGGATTAGATAGTACTCATTAACACCTTTTACTGAACTAATCCAACAACATAGTCCAGTTGTCTAACAGTCAACTCCAACTCCTTCAAATTGCATGTTTGGATTGTTCTTTTAAACATTAGATTTGGGATTGTGCAATTCAGGGCATCATAATGGAGAAAGTGAGAACTGCAGATGCTGGAGCTCAGAGTCATAAACTATGGTGCTAGAAAAGCACAGCTGGTCAGACAGCATCTGAGGAGCAGGAGCTTCGATGATTCGAGCATCAGCCCTTCATCAGGAATGTTCCTTGGATGCTGCCCAACTGGCTGTGCTTTCCAGCACCAAACCTTTTGACTTAGGCATAAAAATACCCATTTCCACCATCTGAATGGTGTGGTGTTCCATTGTTGCATGTTTGATTGTGCAGTCTGGTAGTCAATCAATGCTGACTGTGCTTTATTGTTTAAAACTGTGCATGGATTTAGAACAAGGTAAACAGATAGCATAACATTGACTGTAAGCTACAGTTGCAAAACAATATTGATTACGGGCATGTTGTGATTTCAGA
The DNA here is from genome assembly GCF_004010195.1 of Chiloscyllium plagiosum. Taxonomy (NCBI): domain Eukaryota; kingdom Metazoa; phylum Chordata; class Chondrichthyes; order Orectolobiformes; family Hemiscylliidae; genus Chiloscyllium; species Chiloscyllium plagiosum. Next base: position 12,439,939 of record NC_057741.1, read on the forward strand.
GTTATTTTAAAACTGCTATAAATGAACATCTTTGTATACTCAGAAACTAGCAATATTTCTGTATTGTTCTGAGATGCTAGACAGAATTGCATCAAATTGTAGTTACAGTCCATAAAGGATCATGGGCATATTTCCAAGTGGGGAGGCAGGCATCCATAAACTACCACAGCCCAAACAGCGATTCAACGTCATTCAACATGCTCGTCATCCAGTCAACTGAGCTAAGTGAACTCCACCCTCCCTCAACCCCTTCCACCCTGCACACACCACCCCCCCCCCCTTACATCAGTGCCCCCTGCTTTGAGAGAAATATAAAAACAACTGGTAAGCTGGAAACAAAATGCTAATAAATTTGTTGTGTTAATAAAAACCACTGATAGATGCACTTAATGCATTTCTCGGATCCCTGCATAATCTCAAACTCCCTTGTGCAGCTGCATGTCAAAATCTAGACAAATCTTTTGCTCATTTAATGACTTTTTTCAAATGCTTAACAGGGATTCAGCTGGAAGACACATTCCTTCCATTTACCTGTCAAAACAAAAGACATTTTGCATACATTTTATCTGTGCCTACATTGTCCAGTTCTGATTAACAAAGCAGAGGAGGGGAAAAGTAAAAGGTCAATTTCGACACTTGCCCTAACCTCATACCTTATCATCCTCAAATGTGAATGAGTCATACAATGGACTAAAATAATGCTACTATCCTCCATTGCAAGTTATTACTTGGCGTGCCATTAGATTACCTCTTATAGACAAAGTATGAGACCTTTCCTTCATGAAGATGTAAGTATACAATTACCTGGATTGTATCAGTAAGTAGGTCTCTCTCACCTTTTAAGGTGCAGTCAAACAGCCCATTATCCTTGCCTGGTTTAAGGAAAAGCTAGTATAAGGCAGGAACAGGACTGAAGTTTTTTTCCCCCGGACTTCTAATGATTTTCTTTTGAGGCCACTGAAATCAACACCTGGACAATGGCTGGAAGGCAAAAATGTTGTAACAGTTTGACCAGGTTGAAGCCAATTCATGAAGTATGCAATTCCAAATATTAACATGAAATGCTGGAGAAACTCAATCAATCTGGCAACATCCTTGAAGAGAGGAACATATTTAATTCGATCTGACTCTTCTTCTGATGCTGAAGAGAGTAGTTGAAAAGTGAGGGATTTCATGCTGTAGTAAAAAATTGGGGGACAATTGGAATAGAACAGAATGTTAAAAAGTGAGGGAAATGGAGATTACAAGTTTTATATAAGAAAAGGCAAATTGAGTGATAGGGTTGTACAGAAGAGTGATAGGACCAGAGGAGATGTTAACAGGTATCCATGGCAATACGGAATCCCTATAGTGTGGAAACATTCAGCCCACACTGACCCCTCCCTATAGCTAAGCTACCCAATCTAAACATCCATTGACAATTTTTGCATGGCCAATCAACCTAGCCTGCACATCTATATACTGTGGGAGAAAACCCATACAGATACAGAGAGAGCGTGCAAACGCCACACAGATAAAATCCAGGTCCCTCGTTTAAGACACCAGAAGGTGGGGGAAGCAAAATGGAGGATAGAGTTCATGGTTTGAAATTTAGTGTCTAATGGGAAAATGAGGTATTGTTCATCTATCTTGCATTGGCCTTCAGTAAAACAGTACAGCAGGCTTAACAAAAGACTGTGAGCATTAACACACAATGGTGTTTTGAAATAGCAAGTGACTGGAAGGCTGGGATCATGCTTCCAAACTGAGAGGACATGCTCTGAAAGTTGGTGACTCAGTCAGGTTTTGATCTCCCAAATGTAGAGGAGACTGTATTGCTCACAAATATAGTAGAAGAGATTGAAAGGCGTACAAATAAATCACTGCTTCTCCTGGAAGGAGTGTTTAGGCTCTTTGGGCAGTAAGAAGGAGGAAGTAAAAAGGCAAGTGTTAATATCCTGTGGTGATATCGGAAGATGTTTGGAAGAGTGCTGAGGTATTCTAAGTGGATCATGTAGTGAATCATGATATCATGGAGGGAATGGTCCCTTCAGAAGAGGAGGTGATGGGAAGATGTTTGAAGGCAGTACATTCTGGAAGTGACAAATGACAGAGAGTGAATCTTCAGATACAGAGGAAGGTGAAGTGAGAAGCGACGACAAGGGAAACTCATTTGCAGTTCCAGGAGAGAGAGGAAAGGCTGAGAGCACCAATGGATAACGTCCACCACGGTGGGGGGATATCTCAATTAAGGGAAGACAAAGAAGCACTGTTGTGGAAGGCAGTTGTGACAGAGATAGAGAAACTTGAATGATGGAATTGAGTTCTTAGAGAAGGCAAAGTGTCAGGAAGCGAATCACAGAAACAATGGGAGCCCATTGGTTCATTATTGTTATCGGTTAACAACTTATCTCCAGAAATGGCGACAGATAAGACAAAGAATAGAAAAGGCAGGGATGTGTTAAATGAAGCTTAAAGGAGTTGAAACTTGGAAGCAAAATTATGTATCGTTTCAGTTCCAGACAAGCACAGGAAATAGCATTGAGACTTTCATTGATGTATTAGATAGAATTATGGGAGAGGGATTGGAATAAGGAATGCTCCACAAACCCTCCAAAAAGACAGGCACAAGTAGGGGCCATGCCTGTACCCATGGCCACACATCTTTATGTGGAGGAAGTAAGACGAGTTAAATGAGAAATGTGACTTGAATATTTCAAATCTCTCATATCTTTCTGGAACTCTGCAAATGTTATCAACAACATAGATTTGGCTCAATCATTGGCCTGACATCAACACCATCAAAGATGATCTGGTGAGTGATTTGACACAGAATCTTTGGGGTTTGTCCTCCCTCATAGCCAATGGTCAACTCTCATCAGGATCAGGAGAGATCTTTACACTTCCACAATAAATGGAATTTTAAGGGCTGCACAATCTGTGACTCTTTTCACATTTTGAATGAATGCATTTAGGAACACGTTTAGAATTGACAGCAATGCAGTTGACAACACACAGTACTGTGACCTGGCTGTTCAACATGGACTTGTAAAGCTGCAAGACGCCATACACAAGAAGGTCATTTGAGTTAGAAGGAACAGGATTTGCCTTCCAGGACCCTCATTGTAACCATGGATGTCCTATTCCCTAATCAAATGTCCCAAGGTTCAGACTCCAAAGAACTTAATTCCCCACTCCTAAAGCATCAGTCTCCTTCTGCCTGTAATTCCAGATGCACCCAACTGAACAGCTAATAATTTCAACTGTGATCAAGAGGGACACCTGCCTAACAGACCATTGATTGGAGGTGAGCAGGTTTCCTGTATTATACCACCCTACCCATTGCCAGTACTTTGAAAATTGTGGAGGCATCAGGATTCTCAGAAGTTCGCCATGATCGTAATTTTCAAGTCTCACACACGTTACATCTCAACACAGTGACATTTGAAAATACAATTCTCTGTCAGTCTCTACCCTTTTTCAGTCTGTGTTCTACAATTCATATTATTGCACCATGGCCTGGAGTCCATAGACACCTACACAAAAATAAGTCTTAAAAACAACATCAATGCAGTACACAAAAAAACAATTAATTGAACTGATGCGCAATAGAAATTGCTCAAATAACAGTTTCCAATTACTGGTGATTCAAGAATTATAACAGCACAGTATTCCATCTCGAAACAGATTTGATTGCTGATAGTTTTTGGCATTAGATACAAAGACGTGCTCAAGAAAATATTATCACTGAATCGCCATAGTAACAGCAAAAAATGGCGAAGGAAAAAGAATGAATTGAGGCATTCCTGCAGACAGACCCATTAAGAAATATTTCTATTCTTTTTTTCAGATGGCTTGATTTTAATTTTATTCTCTGCAGGATTACATTATTATACAAATTATCATATGTAACAGCATAACTGATTTTAAATATCACTGAAGACAATAACCCAACATGGAAAATTGTGGACTCGTTTATCTGAAGTAGAACTAAGATTAATATACATACAGTTTCCTTTTATATTTGCTGTAATAATATTGAGAATCAACATTTGTCAATGTAGAAAAATTAGGATGTTCAAATGATATTAATTGTAGCAGGAAAGATGCTATCATTGTTTTATTAATTTTAACAGGACTTTTCCAAAAACATTGCTAAGACCATGTTTTGACTTGGACTGAGGTTATGCCAAATACTCAAAAGTTAGGAAAGGATTCTTACCATTGGAGCTAATTTATTTCTTGGAATTAGCTCTTAACCTCAGGAATAGGCTCCTGTACTTTTTCTAGTTATCATTGTTACCAGGAGCTGTATTGTAAAAACAAAGACTGCAGTGAGTAGATCCTGAAGTCAGTGCAAATATTCATTGAGATGTTATAATTAATGTGTGTAAGTTATATCACCTAATTATAGGAATGATAATATTACCTTGGAGATTGTATAGATGTGAGTGTGATTGTTTTGGCTACCAGGAATTTATATTAGAATGAAAGATGAAGTTTAGCTTGAAGAAATATTGGCAAGATCATGGGAATTAACAAAGCTGATCCAAGCAGATTACTCAGCATGGCAAAGGATTTAAGCACCAGAATGCATTAGCTTAAATCCAGAAAGTTAGGAAATTAAGAAGGTAGCCTTAGAAAACAAAACTATTTCTTGCAGTGTAGATGTCCAGGACTCATTAGATAACCTATAATTAGAAATAATTCACGAATAATAAGTGAGCAGTTATTTACAAATAGTTCCAGATTTTATTCTATCGTTCACCATGTCATAGGGACGATTGTAAATTTTAAAACTGAAATTGATAGATTTTTTAGTCAGACAAGGATATTAAGTTTTACAGTGGAAAGACATATTCTGTCCATTGATTCATTGTTGAAAGAGTTAAACTCTTTGCAGTATATGTTTCGACATGTATTCCTGTGCAACTAGTCACAACTTAATTTAAATACAGAAGTCAATATAATCCACAGATGCGGATCTATACAAATTTGAGGTGTAGACTTATTTTTTGCCTCTGACTTTAAAATTCAAGGTTATAGACTTAAGTGCAAATATTTTGGTTCTGATTTCTAGACTCGGAGTCATAGAGCACTGAAAGAAACCCTTTGGTCCAACCAGTCCATGCCGACCATAATCCCAAACTAAACTAGTCCCACTTGCCTGCTCCTGGCCCATATCACTCCAAAACTTTCTTATCCAACTGTTTTTTAAATATTATAAATGTACCCACATCTACCACTTCCTCGAAAAGTTCACTCCACATGCAAACCGTCCTCTGTGTGAAAAATGTGCCTCTCATGTCTTCTTTAAGTCTTTCTCCTCTCATCTTAAAAATATGCCCCATAGTCTAGTATTGGATCTAAAATTGTGCCATTTAGTATTCAAAAAAGGCTGCCACAGTGAGTTATGGTGCACAGAATAATTATTCTGTTTCAGTGTGTCACCTTCTATTCTCCAAACCTGGATTGGTATATGTGACTTTTACTGAACTGGTTGAACTCATATAGAGCTGTAAGCTTGGTTATAAACCTGATTGTCCCATTTTCTGTCAATACATGTGACAAAATTCTTTACTCAGAGAGTAGTAAGGGTATGGAATGCGTTGCCTGCAATGGTAGTAGATTCACTACATTTAAGCCGTCATTGGACAGGCATATGGACGTACATGGAATAGTGTAGGTGGGATCAGAGAGTAGTAAGGGTATGGAATGCGTTGCCTGCAATGGTAGTAGATTCACCAAGTTTAAGTGCATTTAAGCCGTCATTGGACAGGCATATGGACGTACATGGAATAGTGTAGGTGGGATGGGCTTCAGATTAGTATGACAGGGCGGCGCAATATTGAAGGCCGAAGGGCCTGTACTGCTCTGTAATGTTCTATGTTTTATGTAAAATTAAATGGAACTAATCGACTTATTGCAGCTTGGAAAAGAAAATCATGTTTCTTTTATCACTGTTAAAATCAGAAAGGAGTGAAGGAGTTAATATTCTAATTTCAAAGACATCTTCTTTCCTGTGGTAAGGAGATATGTACACTGAGCATACTGCCCTGGAATATTATTCTATAAAATGCTGTCAATAGTCACCAATATTCAGTTTGTGAGAAGATTTGTAGCTCGGGTGCTCATTGTTGAGGTTCTGTTCGCTGAGCTGGGAATTTGTGCTGCAGACGTTTCGTCCCCTGTCTAGGTGACATCCTCAGTGCTTGGGAGCCTCCTGTGAAGCACTTCTGAATTGTGTGTGTTGGGGTGATTGCAACACAAAAGAAGTTGCATCAAGACACTATTCAAAAGGGCCACAACACACTGCAGTATACCAGAACTGCAAAAAGAAGAAGAATGTATTCGCCAAAAACGGATACCCGCGCAATTTCATCAACAGATGCCTAAGGGAAAGACAACGGAATGATGACATACCGCAGCCCAAAGGACTAGCCACACTACCATACATCAAGAGCATTTCCGAACTGACAGCCAGACTACTGCGACCACTAGGACTCATAACAGCACACAAACTGACAGCCACTCTCAGACAACTCGCCAGAACAAAGGATCCGATACCCAGCATGAGAAAAACCAATGTAGTGTACAAAATCTCATGCAAGGACTGCACAAAACACTACATAGGACAAACAGGAAGACAGCTAATGATCCGCATCCATGAACACCAACTAGCCACCAATATGTGTGGCACAATAGACAACAATGGAAGAATATTGCACAGGCAACAGGAGTCCCATGGATAGAGCTGAGAGTGGGGGAGTACTCCCCCTTTGACACAGGACAGAATAGAGAAGCTGCATTCTGCTGGCAGGACCAGGCAAAGTGTGTCACTGGCGCTGTTGTCCTATTAAGGATGGTGACCTATTACAGAAGCTGCTGGCCCAACCAGCGACTGGGTATTCATCTGTGGAATGAGGACATATTGATGACTATGCACCCTCAAAGCCAGGGAATTCTTATCTGGAAGTGCCAGAGGTAGTCACACAGACCCTTTTAGTGGATGTACAGGGTTGTGTTGAGAATATAGGGTGACATTGATATAGTGGTGGCCATACCTATAGGAGCAGAAACTACACAAAACCCTGCTCTATTAAAACCACCTGAAAGCCACAGGTAGTAACTGACGGTCTTGCCATGCTGTGGCAGGCACTGCCAATGCTGGAAAAATGCCACCAAAGGTGGGTTAATTGGAGTCCAGGCTGATATCATTCCAGCAGCCAGAGATGAAAATTCTACTCATACACCCGTCGTTCAAACTTTAAGATTAGTTATGAAAGTCTGACCTTTTAATCCCACATGAGGATTTCCTTAACCATGCTGACCCATGAACCCCTTATCCATTATGATGGTTAACTGGTGACACACTGATTATCTAACATAAACAGAGAAAATATTGAAAATATTCAGCAGCTCTGTAGCATCTGTGAAGAGAGAAACAAATTTAACATTTCAGGTCAAGGGCAGTCTCTGGAATGACTGACACAGGGAAACAGAGGTAGAGAGCATGGAGAGACTCCACATTGACAAAGTAACCATAGGCTACAATATCATTGCCAGGTTGATACAGTTGTTTATCTCTGAGTCACCAGGATTTGAACACTTAATCTCGTCAATCAGCTAAAACTGGAGGACTTCTGCATTGTCAAAAGTGTCACTTCTCAAACTAAACATTACAGGGGAGCTGCCTGCTAATGTAAGTTCAAAAGGTTCCATGATGTATTTAGTGAAGGAAAAAAAATCTACCTATGTCCTGGTCAATACTCTTAAAGTAAAATATACTTTCATCATGAATAGGAAGGGTTTGGAGGGATATGGGCCAGGCGCTGGCAGGTGGGACTAGATTGGGTTGGGATATCTGGTCGGCATGGACGGCTTGGACCGAAGGGTCTATTTCCATGCTGTATATCTTTATTACTTTATGACTCTATCTCATTTATGCGAGTTTACTATGTGCAAAACTGACTAAACAATGTGACTAATTTAAAATTTAATTCATTCAATGTGAATCAATTTTAAATGTTCTGAGCACATGAAATGTCTTATATAAATGTTTCTTCTTTTTTAAAAAAGTGTAATAACAGGCTATTTGAATGATGTGTCCCTATTCCATATAGCACACCAAAGGTTTGGATATCAATTTCACTTTTCTTTATTTGATGCTTTTCACAGGATATAAAATGTATTAAGTGCAAGGTTTATGAGTCTTGGCAAAATTCTCTGGTCTAGAAATTCAAAAATGTTATTTTGGTTAGGTGGGGGTGTGCACTAAATTTGTCCCAGCAACAAGATAGGGAAGTCTGATAACCCCCAATACCAGGCTTCACCAACCCTTTGCCAGACTCTATGTAAAGATTCTCTCAATTTTCAAATGCCCCATCAATTGGTGCTCATTGAAATCAGCCAAGTTTACACTTTATAAAGTGTCCTCGGTAATGAGCTCTTCTGGTAATGTCCAATACATTGTGCCACATTAACATGATCCAAATTCAAGCTGCCCATAACTGTTACAACCAGCCAAGCAAGCAAGGAAAGAAAGGAAATTAGTTGCTGTCAGCTGGGTGATGGAAATGAGTGTGGGGGCTGCCATGATGGGTAATTATTGGTAGAGATTGGAAGGATGGATATCAGTGACAAGAGCCAATAATGCTTGCACTCTTTGAAAGTACAGTTGAGGGCAACATTTCTGTTCCTTTTGGTAACATGTTCAGGTGACTATATTTCTAAAACTTACTTGTTGTCTATAGTTTTGTTTTTGGCTGCAGCCTACAATGATCGCTTTCGGACAAACTAATCTTGAAGCAGAGGTCTTCATCAATGTTCACCCTCCTATGTCATATAATGAAGTCAGAATTTCTGCTTCAGGTATGGGGATAATAGAATTTCGTTTGGCTGTTTACAAGAATGGGGGCGAGTCTTAATATTTTGGCTTTGAGTGAATGAGTGCCTTTAATTTTTATTATCTACTAACAATATCCAACATCAGGGAAATGCTCAGATACAGGCTGTTGAATAACAAATGTTATCCTTCTTTTAGAGAGTCCAGAGACAGTATATTCCTGTTAGGGTGAAAGGAAAGGCTAAAGGGAATGCTGCATGATTAGACAAATTGAGGTTTTGGTTAAGAAAAAGAAGGATGCATATGTCAGGTATAGATATATGTGTGGTGCTGCATTTTGGAAAGACAAATCAGAGCAGGAACTATACACTTAATGGTAAGGTCCTAGAAAGTGTTGCTGAACAAAGAGACCTTGGAGTGCAGGTTCATAGTTCCTTGAAAGTAGAGTTGCAGGTAGATTGGATAGTGAAAAAGGTCCTTTATTGGTCAGAGCATAGAGTATAGGAGTTGGGAGGTCATTTTGTGGCTGTACAGGACATTGGTTGGGCCACTTTTGGAATATTGCATGCAATTCTGGTCTCCATCCTATTGGAAGGTTGTTGTGAAACTTGAAAGATTTACAAGGATGTTACCACAGTTGGAGGATTTGAGCCATAAGGAGAGGCTGAATAGGCTAGGGCTCTTTTCCCTGCAGCGTCAGAGGCAGAGGGGTGACATTATAGGGGTTTATAAAATCATGAGGGGCATAGAAAGGATAACTAAATAAGGTCTTTTCCTTGGTTGGTGGAGTCCAGAACTAGAGGGCATATGCTTAGGGTGAGAAAGGAAAAATATAAAATGGACTTTTATACAGAAGGTGATGTGTGTATGGAATGAGTTGCTAGAGGAAGTGGTGGAGGCTGGTACAATTACAAAGTTTAAAAGGCCTTTGGATGGGCATATGAATAGGAAGGTTTTAGAGGGATATAAGTCAAGTGCTGGCAAATGGGACTAAATTAGGCTAGGATAGCTGGTCGGCATGGACGAGTTGGACCGAAGGATCTGTTTCTGTGCTGTACATCTCTATGACGCTATGACTAGCCATAGTCATCATTCTAGAGGTGCTTCACATCAGTGCCCCCACAACTGACACACTTGGTTTACAAATACTCCGGTGTAATGAACTCTTTTGATCACATCCAATAGGTTTCGTCAATGTATGCGATGCAACCTCTAGTGTCGTCAGTGGAATTTCAAGTTCTTAAAATGAATGCGAAATGTATTATCTATGATTTTCTAACTCATATATTGAATAAATGCTCTGCTCTATTTGTGCAGAGCAATAATTGATCAAGCAACTTCCTGATCTGCATAGTTCATGTACATTACCACTACTAATTAAACCTTCATGTAATCTTTTATTTAACTGATCAATGAGGATCAGTCCTGATTTTATGACTGGCTCACTACATCAACTGGTGCAGACTAAATCTTGGCTTCACAATTCGGTCATCAGAGCAAATACTCCACACCAAAGAAATCTGTTAAAAAGCATTGGCTCAGGAAAGCAGAACACCAGCTTGATTATACTTGGATTCTCTTTTTTTTGTGATTTGTTGTAACTTATTACTCAACAAGTTATTAAATGACAAAGATTCATTAGAAAATACATATTTTACAACCCATATAATTGGTACATATTTCAGCTTCAGTACATTGTAATTCTTCAATGAGTTATTTTACATATTTATGAATATGAATTGGCAGTATCAAATTAATGCTTTAGAGCAATACCTCCCTCCGTTAACAACTTCTCCAAAGAAGTAGGTGAGGGTTAAAGGTGGTCTCATATTTATGTAAAAGCTACAAGACTACTCATCCATGTTTTGCCTCGATTGAAGCATAATTAACCTTCCAAAAAATAGGTCCAGTCATTCCTCAAGCCAACAGATTAAAGCAAAACATTTGTTTATTTGCTAAGGACTCATTAAAGATTCCAATATTTTGGAGCATTCCAAGTTACACATTGGATTTTGATCCACTTTTCTGTTACAGTTTCCAGCACTATGTTCAATGTCATCAGAAATAACAGTGCAAATGTGGGTAGGTGTATTTACATGAGGTGATAAAGCTTTTGTTACATCCATTTGTCATATTTCCCAGCATTTTCATTACGGTAATGCTTGCCATAATTCAGGTATGACTACAACGTCAAGCAGGAATGACAAAAGTTAGCTTAAACTAAAGGTTAGCAGAGAGAGAGAGAGAGGAGACATGAAATATTATTTGCTTTATTGGCCTAATGTCAGTTTATGAGGGAAGGCAGTTATATTGTTTCTGCTTCCAGGATACATTTTTGACTCTTTATGTTGCTTAAAGTTGTCCAACGCTGCAGCAGCATGTTCATTTCCCATCCAGCATTGCAGCAGGATCAAATTCCCACAAGAAGCCATCAAGAACAATTTGGATTTATGTAGTGCTTTCAATGGAATAAAAAAGTCCCAAGGTACTTCACAGCAGCAATATAGCAAAAGCTTGTTACTGAGCTGCATGAGGTGATATTAGGACAAATAGTCTAATGTTTGGACTAAATGGGGTGTTTTATGGACTGTCTTAAAGGAGAATAGAAAGGTAGGAGATGGAAATTCAGAACTTAGCGTTCAGGCAGCTGAAGGAACAACACAAATTCTGGAGGAATTAATGGAGATACTCAAGAGGAAAGAATTATAAGAGGTGACAATATGAATTTGAGGCCATAGTCAGAACAACTGAGATCTTATGAAATGAAAGATTAGGCTCAAGAGGCAGAGTGGTTGACTCCTGATGATAGTTCATATGTTTATACGGAGACACACAGCTGTCTTGGCGGTTGCAAGGCTGAAAGGATTTACAGAGAAAGAGAAAGTCAAGGCTCTGGAGCGAGATTTGGGAACAAGATTGAGAATTTTAAAATGAAGGTGTTGTAGATAGAAGTCAAATTGCACAAGGTAAGGGTTGGAAAGGATTTAGCCCAATTAAGGGCAGAAAGATCAGAGTTTTGCTTTACCTCACCTTTACAGCAAATAGAACGTGGCACACCAGCCAGAAGCACATTAAAATAGTCACAGATATAAGAAACAAAAACATGGATGAGGGTTTCAGCATCAAAAACCCCTGAGATACGGGTAGAATTCAGACAATGCCATGGAGGTAGAGTAGATAGTTTTACTGATAACAAGGAAAAAAAGATGAGAGGCATACTCCTGGGTCAAAAAAGAGGTCAAGGTTGCCAACAGACTGGTTCAGCCTCCAACTGTTTCCAGAGAGAGCCGTGGAGTCAGCCATTATTTACTCAGAGAGCAGTAGGGGCATGGAACGCACTGCCTGCAACAGTTGTAGACTCACCAACTTTATGGGCATTTAAATGGCCGTTGGATAGGCATATGGACGAGAATGGAATAGTGTAGGTTAGATGGGCTTCAGATTAGTTTCTACAGGGCAGCGCAACATCGAGGGCCTGTACTGCACTGTAATGTTCTATATTCTGTATTCTATATTCTATAAGTGAATGGTGTTAGCAATGGGGACTGAAGCCAATGTTGAGTTGGAGGAAATACTTGTTAAAACAATCAATATGACAATGCCTCTGTGACCCAATATTTCTTTTTGAAAATTATTCTGGAGTATTTGACAGAATATGTACAAGTTCATGGTAGTCCTTCTCACAAAAGTGGACTAATAATTTCAGTAGACGGGAGATTCTATTCTACTGCAGTGTGAATTAAATAAGTATACATATAAAGGGTTAGAACAGGAACAAGTTGACATTCTTAAAAGCTTAATGTTGTGAGATACGGTTTAAGCATTTAAGCTTGAACCTTAAACAATCAAAGAATCCATGTCAGCAAAAATGACTGTAGAGGCACCTTGTACTCCCTAAGGTCTGTCTCATCCTTGGCAGCAGATGAGAGGGTAACAATAGGTTGTTGCAGGCTGGATAAGAGAAAGACCTGGAACAGAAGATTTCTATTCATTGAACAAGAATGAAATGCTAACAATGTGAGTGTATAAAGGTAGATGATTTTCTCAATGCATTGGACAGACATTGGACTGAGGTCAGACAGAGAGAGAGCAAAGCCTGGCTTGATGTCATATTCACAGAGAAGTTTGGAAAGTAGGGGCAACAAATTATACTTCATCCTGTTACTTTCCAGTTTTCTTCACAAATGCTTATAATTGATTCAGAATGTTTTTGTTCTGTCTTTGCATTCTAGTATTCGTACAATTCAAATAGTTTCTCAAAATGTTTGTAACATTAGCAATGAAACACTTCATATCTTAATCACAAAGGAAATCAATGAACTCCTATTTTTGGCAGTTGCTTGCAAATAGAATCCGGCAATCCCTCAATTGAAAATGTACTAATAGAAGCAGGAGTAGATCATTTGGCCCATCAAACCTGCTCTGCCATTCATTAAGATCCTGGCTGATCTATCCATCACCTCAGTTCCCCCTATCTGCATCATCCCCATGACCCTTAATTCACATGTTATGCAAAAACCCATCCAACTGTGTCTGAAATATATTTAATAAAGCTACCTCAACTGCTTCCTTGGGCAGAGAATTCCATAGATTCACTACTCTCTGGGAAAAGCAGTTCCTCCTCATCTCTATCCTAAATCTATTCCTCCTAATCTTGCGGCCATGTCCCCTAGTCCTAGTCTCAACCCCACCAGTGAAAACAACTTGCCTGCCTCTATCTCATCTATCTCTTTCATAATTACGTATGTTTCCATAAGATCCCCTCTCATTTTTCTAAATTCTAGTAAGTACAATTGCAGCTGGCTCAACCTCTCCTCATAAGGTAACCCCCTTATCTCCAAAATCAACCTGGTGAACCTCCTCTGCACTGCCTCCAAAGTCAGTATATCCTTGCTCAAGTAAGGAGACCATAACTGCGCACAATACTCCAGATGCGACCTCACCCAAGTGCAGCAGAACCTCCCTGCTCTTAAATTCAGTCCCTCCAGCAATGAAAGCCACTATTCTGTTTGCCTTCCTGATTACCTGTTGCACCTGCAAATCAACTTTTAGTGATTCACATATGAGCACTCCTAAGTCCCATACAGCATGCTGCAATCTTTCACCATTTAAATAATGCTCTGACTTACTATTTTACTCCCAAAGTAGATAACCTCACATTTTCCAACATTGTACTCCATCTGTCAGACCCTTGCCAACTCACTTAATCCAACTAAATCTCTATGCCGACCCTCTATATCTTCTGCACCATTTGCCTTTCCACTCAATTAGGTGTCATAAGCATACTTGGATAGGTTACACTCGGTCTCCTCTTCCAAATCATTTATATATATCATGAACAGATGCAGATCTCTGTACTGCTCCTCCTCTCAACAGCCAGTGGACCTCAGCTTGATCAACAACATAGCATGATCAGATCATATGCTGAGTGACTTTCACAAACAGACTGCATGAGATTTAATGTACTTCGCAAATGATGTGACTTGGTGCAATGCATCATCTTGATCTGTATTCTGTTCCTTTGTAGCCAATTGCTCTCTATGAATCATGTAGTGAGTCCCTCAGCATACACATCAATCTGAGATGCAAAGTCAGGCGTATATTTCAGGTACTCCACAGGTATTGATTCCTGATCATTTGCAATTGCCTCAACTCTCTGCTTCATGGTGTTGTTTGAGAGAGGCACTGCTGCATGTTGCTTGGTCTGTGCTTCCCCAAACGTTATTTCAAGTGTTTTGATTGCAGCAGGTAAAATTGAAGGTTCTGCAATTGTGTGAAGCTTCTTGGTCTGGGCAACACTGACAGCTCTACTCAACAGATGCTCTTTAAGCTTGTTTGGACTTACCTACTGACCCTTTTAGGTAAGACTGTTGCTGTGACAGCTTGTATTTATGGGATTGAAAAAAATATTTGATTTCCCAGTGTGGTCCCTATGAGCTGTCCTAGAGTGTTGCTTCAGTATATTCGGCAGCATGCTTTTATTGGACATCATTTGTGGGTAAATGAGGGATTTCAGCGTACCTTTGATCTCACTGAAACACTTGTGAACCAGTTGTCAAGGAAACTATCATCAAATGTGATGATTCCTACTTCTTACTTCCTAGTTCTTACACATACAGATATATTTCCTACTTTCTTGTTTCCCATTTCTAGATGAGTCAGAAGACTCAATACGAGATTTGGAAAAGCAACTAAAGATATAACCAATGGTGTGATCACCTAGCAATTAAAATAGTTGGACTTTAACTTATACTTATATTAATATAAATCACAAAAATCTAAAAGATAACACTGAGTCACTTGCTCATGTTCTCTCCCACACTCACTAATTTATGCACTCACTCACTCTCTGCAACACATCCCCACCGACTCACATTCTCTTATGCATTCTCATTTCTACACTCTGTGACACACATACTCACAAAGTCTTTGTTTTAACTCAGTGTCAAGAAGTGTGGCACTGGAAAAGCACAGCCAGTCAGGCAGTATCTGAGGCGCAGGAGAGATGCTGGTTCAATTATAAGCTCCTCATCAGTCATTTGCTCAGCGACTGACTCACTCACTTACACTGATTCACTCAATGCCTGACTTACTCATACTTTTATACACTTACAGGTAAAACCGCCATTTGCTGGCAGTTTACATTTAAGGGTAGGCCTTCGAAGTCAGGATGGGAAGGAACCATTTGGTGCCAGGCTTCTTTGGGGAAAAGATGTTTGCATCAAAGGTGGGCCAAAGTAACAATTTGCAGCCAGAATGACTTGGGAAGTGGGCTTCATTAAATTTCATCAGCAAACCCCTCAGGAGTTAGTGAGTCATGATTTGGGAAACCCTGGGCCGGCTGGGAAACAAAATTTGTCAACAGTGAAATCCACGGATAAATGCCTGAGACTACAGTTCTAGGGATGCCTGCCATCAAACAGTGCACAATGCCAGGACTGACTTGTAGTCTTGCAAGGTGGCTTTAAGCAGTGATCTGGAAATAGATGCAGAAAGAATCATCTAAGTATGCACTGATAACTTTTGCACTTCCAGCCTGCCAATAATAACCAATATTATGAAGGCTTTGGGATTCAAATTTCAAGATTCATTCATGCATGTCTGAAATTAGTTAAAAGTCATCAGCAGACAAGTAAAGGAAATTGAGCATCGTGGGTGAAAAAATGAAGGAACATTGGAGCAGTTAATGGCTTTTCATTTCCGTGAAGCCTCACTGCCATTATGTACAATTATATAAATAACACTTTGGGTGATACCAAAAAGAACTAAATTGGACTTTAAAAATCAATTCATGTTTCATGCTTTGTGTCCTTGACATATTCTGTTGTCTAGGGAATTAAACACAAAAGAAATGCATTACATTTAATGGAGATTAATAATTATTGGCAATATTGATGAATCATTCTAATTCTGCTTGTCCTTGAGTCCGAATACCCCAAATGTCAATGAAACACAAAAGATGTTGTTACAACAGTCTCTGAATTGATGAGAATGAAAAATTCTATCCAGTGACCAAAGCATATCCACAAAATTCAACACCCAGGCTTCTACAAAATCTCAAGAGGAGTCATGAAGAAAGAAAAATGATCTTGACCCTAACACCATCATCTTTCAACCACTCTGGGTAAAAGTAAATCAGGTTAGGGATAGCCTAAATGTTGTACTCTGAAAACTTTGATGTTGCAACCTATAGGCTAGTGACTTCATCAGTTATGGATCTGTGATGTCCATTTCGAATAACCATGTTGATTTTTAAAATGGACTACGCCAATGCATGGGATATCATCCCCAATGTAAGGTATTATCTTTAGTGAACTAGAACATAGAATATTGAACTGTACAGCACAGGCCCTTCGCCCCTCAATGTTGTGCCAGCCTTTTATCCTACTCTAAGATCAGATTAACCTACAAACCCTTCATTGTACTATCTTCCATGTGCCTATCCAAGAGTCACTTAAATGTCCCTAATGTATCTGACAAACTAGATCTCATTATGCCAGCTTCCTGAGTACATCACATATAAGTTCCAAAAAGGTTTCATATTTGGAATGGCTCAATGCTTATTTTGCCAAAAATGCATGTTGTTCATTCCAAATGGGTTAAGTCACTTGGATGGAAGTAAAGGCTTCAGTTTTGCTGACTACATTCATGTAATGTTCAGGTCTATCACATGTACTGCCTGACTGAGGTTTCTAAACTATAACATGGCAGTTACCTCCTGGACTCCTATTGATTGCTGACATATAAATAGTCCAGAGCCGAATGCTTGCAGAAGCTCCTGGCCTGTGAGAATTGCTTTAAACTTGTGTCCTGCTTCTAGTAAAGTATTACTGATGCCCTCCTTTAATTTTCCAGAAGCATTTCTCAGAAGGATTTGATGGGTGATGAGGTAATGATCAGTTTCATTCTATGAGTTACATTCGATGAAAACACATTTTGTACCTTTGCAATGACACTTTCCTATATGTTATTTGATCACTCTTTGGTGCGTGTGCTTAAGCCTATCTAACCTAAAGTTGTCACAAACTCTACATTGTTCTTTCAAAATCTGAAATACTCCATCAGGACCTTTACACATTGTCAGAGATATTGGATATTTTATTCTTCTTAATCCTTCAGTGCCCAAAAACAAGATGCCCTGTCATTCTTTGTTAGCTATTTGCATGGTTAAGCTTTTCTAAGTTTATTTTGGCTTCTCTGTTTCTTTTTTATTTGTGCAGCTTTACAAGTTGGTGCTCATTTAAAAGTTGCTGATTTGTGCCTGTAGGTGGTATACACAGCGAGAAATGAACAGCAATAGAATTATAGAATTGTAGAAATTTACAGCATAGAAACAGACCCTTCTGTGCAACTCGCCCATGCCAACCAGATATCCTAAACTGGTTTAATCCCATTTGCCCACACATGGTCCATATTCCTCCAAACCCTTCCTATTCATATACCCATCCAGATGCCTTTTAAATGTTGTAATTGTACCAGCCTCCAACACTTCCTCTGTCATCTCATTCCATACACATACCATCTTCTGCATGAAAATGTTGCTGCTTAGGTGCTTTTTAATTTTTTCCCCACTCCCCAAAACTATGTCATCTAGTTCTGGACTCTCTACCCCAGGGACAAAAAAAACCTTGTCTATTTACCATATCCATGGTCCCTCATGATTTCATAAACCTCAATAAGGTCACCCCTCAGCCTCTGACACTCCAGGGAAAACAGCCCCAGTCTATTCAGCCTCTTCCTACAGCTCAAACCCTCCAACCTCATAGTGTCACACATTTTTAACATATTAGTTGCCATCTCAGAAAAAAAAAATGCATTCAACTGACATCTGGACAAGAGGAGGGACTGTTTTGTGTATGTTTTTAAGTGCTTCCTTCCTGAAGATCACATTCTTGGATCACAGTTGTCTTTCAGCACTTTTCAACTGCAGTTTTTTTCTATTTAAAAGTGAGGGAGAGGTCACATACCTACTATGTTTCAGTCTAGGTTTAGTTCTGATTGTTGCACTCTAGTTTTGGTTGTAGTTGTAATGTCAGCTGTGAACTCAGACAGATGGTTGTTGATTGTTAGGAGAAAAGACTTTTCATAACTGTAGAGCTGCTTCTCATTTTCAGCCTTTAGTGCCACCTTATTCCAAAAAACTAGCTGTTACAAATAGTATTTGCTACTCACTTACAGCCACTTTGATGCACTTTGTAGTTTTCTACATATTAGTCCACATTACATATATACCACAGAAAATCAGTCTCTTGTTGAGTCAGGTATCTTGAAGTTTATTTGTTCATGGGATGACGGCATATCTGGGTTGACCTAAATTTGTTGCCTATCCTTAATTGCCCAGAGAACAGTTAAAAATCAACATCATTGCTTTGTGTCTGGAGTCACATGAAGGTCAGAACTGGTTAAGGGAAGCAGATTTCCCATCCCAAAAGATATTAGTGAGCTAATGTTTCAATGACAATTGACAATGCTTATATGGTCACCATTAGGCCAATTCTTTTTATTCCATATTTTTATTGAATTCAGATAAACATTAACATCACCCAAAACATTGGCCTGAGGTTTTCAATTGCTATTCTAGTCACATTATCAATACACCAATGCTTCCCCACTTTACACAGCAACATTTTCAAAGAGCCTGGCTTCTGTGCTCACTGCTGTTATTGTCCATTAAATATAAAATTCAGACTGACTGAAGAAATAAAGTCACTCCATTACACAGAGAGGGTGATCAAAGATGATTTATATAAAGAATGTCTCATGTTGTAATATTATGCAATTGTCTTAAAGGTACAGGCCTGTCTGGTCTGTAATATATGCTATAATGCAAAATAATACAAGATAAAAGTACCTGCCTTTTGTATGAAATAATGACTGCCCTGGCTTAGTAGACAGACAGGATGCTGGAAGAACACAGCAAGCCAGGCATCATCAGGAGGTGGGGAAGTTGATCTTTCAGGTGTAACCCTTCTTCATGCCATTAATATCGCTGTTAATGCATGATTCACTCTTTCACTACTTTTGACATTGCATTACTATTCCAATATTGTCATTCACAAACTTTACTACAGCAGCCTTTTGCAAGTGTTAAAAATTCAACAACATGCTTAAACCAGGGAACGTAAAGTGTGAAACATACTGCCATATTATTATAGGGGATTTGTTACCTCAGTTGACAACCAATTAGTGAAGCTAACAGCACAGGTTTATTTACTGCACTGGCTGAGGTTACCATGAAGGACTGTCTTTCTGAACCTTGTTTCTCACTTGAGGTGTGTTGACCCTTGGATTAGGCTACCAACAATCACCACTCTCAAATGAGAGAGCAGTCAGTGGAACTATGGAGACTAAAGTTATTATGAAACCACAGGATAGATATTAGGTTACCTGGTTGGTCTATGAAATGGAAGCAGTGAGCTCCTTGTGCCAATCCCCAAACTCTGGATGGGTGTGATGGGGGAAACCAGAGTTGCAATGACCCAAAATGGTTTTGTGCAATCCGTGGCAAGTAGAAACAAAAATAATAAATAAGAAATGACAGGAGGTATTTAATGGGTGGCCAATCCATTTTTCTTGTTACACGTAAGGTATCTACCTACAGTAACATCTTGTGTACATTAACCTTTTTTTCCAGGAATATTAGAATCTCTGCAGTAAGGTACTGTGATGCACTGTGGAAGCAATTTATTGCCTAGTTGTCTCACTGATATAATCGTACTGTCTTAATAATCACTTCTGAGCAACAATTCCAGGCATCACTGATAGAATAAGCATCCTAACAATATTAAGGAGATCACAATCTCAGTGGTCTGTGCAACCTAAACATTTTCCTATTCAGTCACCACTGAAGAGATATTTTAACATTAGTTGCCTACATAAATGTAATACAGATTCTTCATTCTAGTGATAATGCATGAAGGCGAAGACAATATTCCTCACGGGGTATCCTTAGTCTATCAGCAGAGAACAGTTCATTTCTAAAATGTATTTATCATATTAAAAAAATTGGTTCTATTTTAACAAAAGATGTTTGGACATGTTATAACAAATACTGTCAAGAGGTTTCAAACAAACATAATGAGAGCTGAAACTATTTAATATTGTACCCAAGCATAATAAAAGATAATAATTGGAGTGAAGTTGTTTAACAACTGTTTGAAGGATAAAGTGCTGTTGGCATTAAAAAAATAATTGAAGCACATCAACCATCCATCGACTGAGGGTTGCAGCTGCACGACATTGAATGAGTCATCTTCACAGCAAAACTGAACAGATAGAATACAACGAATACACAAGCTGTAGGTAAATTCCACAGTGTTACAATGACATAGTGCAAAGGTTATGTGAGCACTCAATCTGCACCATAGAAAGAAATTATTTAACTCATCAAAATTTTGAAAACTAATCCCATTTCCTTTCATATAATGACATAAGACTGGTCAACAGAGTGCACTGCTGTAATAAGAAGCATCCGCTAACAGCATACAGGACTTTCACCTTTATTAATCAGGTCCTGTTCAAACAGCTTTCATGGATCACTGCTTTGTTGTAACATTATGAATTCCTGGTTTCTTGCAGATCTGATTAAATAATGGAGATATGGAAATGGAAGGAAAAGACCAGCTGGTCCATAAAATGGTCATATGCTCATGGTCCAACTTATGCATCAACACCCACAACCTTCTCCCATTGCTTCACAATCACTCCTTCCCTGAATTTCCCACAGACTCCCAAGCCCATTAATGACCCAACATCAGGTGCATGCATGTGAGTTTACTTCCATCCAAGCACTTTACTTGATGTGCCAATGTTTTTGTTACCCACTGTAACATAAGAAAATGGGCACAGCTGTCTTGGTATTGGAGACTGCTCGCAATTCAAAGGATGGCTAGAAAATGGGAAGCCTTCAAAAATGAGATAACGAGAGCCCAGAGATAACATATTTCTGTTAGGGTGAAAGGAAAGGCTGGTGGGTGTAGGGAATGTTGGATGAGTAGAGAAATTGAGGTTTTGGTTAAGAAAAAGAAGGAAGCATGTGTGAGGTATAGACAGGAGAGATCGAATGAACTCTTAGAAGAGTATAAAGGCAGCAGGCAGAGGGAAATCAGGAGGGCAATAAAGGGACATGGTATCGCTTTGGCAAATAGGGTTAAGAAGAATCCAAAGGGATTTTATAAATACATTAAGGACAAAAGGGTAACTAGGAATATAATAGGCCCCCTCAAAGATCAGCAAAGCAGCCTATGTATGGAGCTGCAGGAGATGGAAGAGATTCTAAACGTATATTTTGCATCAGTGTTTACTGTTGAGAAGGACATGGAAGATATGGAATGTGGGGAAATAGATGGTGACATCTTGACAAATGTCCATATTACAGAGGAGGAGGAGCTGGATGTCATGAAATGCATAAAAGTGGATAAATCCTCAGAGCCTGATCAGGTGTAACCTAGAACTCTGTGGGAAACTAGAAAAGTGATTGCTGGGTCTCTTGCTGAGATGTTTGTATCATTGATAGTCACAGGTGAGGTGCTAGAAGATTGGAGGTACCAGTATTTCAGAATGTGGTAAGGAAAAGCCAGGGATCTACAGACCAGTGAGCCTGACATCAGTGATGTGCAAGTTGTTGGTACAAATCCTGAGGGACAGGATTTGCATGTATTTGGAAAGGCGAGGCCTGATTAGGGATAGTCAGCATGATTTTGTGCATGGGAAAGCCTGTCTCATGGACTTGACTGAGTTTTTTGAAGAAGTAACAAAGAAGATTGATGAGGGCAGTGGGGTAAACGTGGTCTAAATAGACTTCAGTAAAGCGTTTGACAAGGTTCCTCATGGGACACTGGTTAGCAAGATTAGATCTCATGGAATACAGGAAGAACTAGCTATTTGGATACAGAGCTGGCTCAAAAGTAAAAGACAGAGGGTGATGGTGGAGGGTTGCTTTTCAGACTGGAGGCCTGTGACCAGCAGAATTCCAAAAGGATCAGTGCTGGGTCCAATATTTTTCATCATTTATACAAAAGATTTGGCTGTGAACAAAGCTGGTATAGTTAGCAGATATAGGTGGTATAGTTAGGTGGCATAGCAGATGGCACCAAATTTGGAAATGTAGTGGACAGCAAAGATGGTTACCTCAGAATACAATGGGATCTTGATCAGATGGGCCAAAGTGCTGAGGAGTGGCAGATAGAGTTTAATTTTGATAAATGTGAGGTGCTGAAGTTCAGAAAAGATTTACAAAGATGTTGCCAGGGTTGGAGGATTTGAGCTATAGGGAGACGCTGAATAGGCTGGAGCTGTTTTCCCTGGAGCATCAGAGGCTGAGGGGTGACCTTATAGATGTTTATAAAATTATGAGAAGTATGGATAGGATAAATAGGCAAGGTCTTTTCCCTGGGGTGGGAGAGTCCTGAACTAGAGGCCATAGGTTTAGGGTGAAAAAGGAAATATATAAAAGGACCTAAGGAGCAACATTTTCACACAGAGGGTGGTGCATGTGTGGAATTAGCTGTCAGAGGAAGTGGTGGAGGCTAGTACAAATACAGCATTTATGAGGCATCTGGAGGGGCATATGAATGGGAAGGGTTTAAAGGGATATGGGCCAAGTGCTAGCAAATGGGACTAGATCAAGTTAGGATATCTGGTCGACATGGATGAGTTGGACCAAAGATCTGTTTCCATGCTGTACATCTCTATGATTCTATAACTCTAATCCAACGCATATTTATTGAAGCTATTACATGGAAGGTGTTATTCAAACACTGTCATTTCTAAGCTGTCATCAGGCTATTAGATTGCAATCAGGAAGCAAGATTTCAGAAGCATTTCATGTTTAAAGTGATCCTTAGTAGAATGGAGTATGAGACTTTTGTACCCTCAGATGACATGCTATGATACAGCAATGATATCATGAACTTGTCTCTTATAATTCGGAGATGCCGGTGTTGGACTGGGGTGTACAAAGTTAAAAATCACACAACACCAGGTTATAGTCCAACAGGTTTAATTGGAAGCACACTAGCTTTCGGAGCGACGCTCCTTCATCACCTGATGAAGGAGCGTAGCTCCGAAAGCTAGTGTGCTTCCAATTAAACCTGTTGGACTATAACCTGGTGTTGTGTGATTTTTAACTTTGTCTCTTATAGGCATACTGACCGATTGAGAGTAAGACATAACACAGCATTTCCTTTTTCTTCAAAGATATCTCAAACAGATAGACATAGTTGTACACAGGCACGTGTTGATAATTCAATAATAATGCAAGCAGTTTACAAGACTAACATTTAAAGTTTGAATGTCTTGCTTTGGATGTTTGACAACTCATCCTGATCTGGTGATCATATAATCAGCAGGAGAGATACTGTGTTGCACTTGATTGATAACTTTCGTTATTGTTGCTGCTGGTTGTTACCACTCAGCATCACATGTAACATTAGTATTATCAGAATGTTATTCCTCACTGTTTTTGTGCAAGTTTAATGTGCTGTATGTTTGCCTGAGCCAGTTTACATTCCTTTACAGTATAGCACCATAATCACGAATGACTTCATGTGATTTGGGCTTGTTGCACATTTTAAAAATCATTGCTCATATCCAAGTAATTTTATTGGGACTTCCAGCCCCCACTCTTTCTAATGAGCAGTTTTGGTCATTCATTATCTATTTGCTCAGCATTGATCTCTCATTTGCCTGAAGTTTTAAGAAGAATGTCTTGATCGATTGATTTATTGTTATGTGTACCAAAATACAGTGAAAAGCTTTGTTTGTGAGCAGTACAAGCAGATCATAGTAAGCAAGGATGTACAGATCAGAGTCAAGAATGTCTTACTGGAAAGGTACAGCAGGTCAGGCAGAAACCAAGGTGCAGGAGAATCGATGTTTCAGGCATCAGGAATGAGGCTTGTGTTTGAGAGATAAATGGGAGGGAGGGCGGGGGGGATGAGCTGTAAGCCCAATCTGATGTCTGCAGCAGTAACCGTGGGAACAAATTTATCTGGAGCTGTTGGGACAAATGGCATTCTGCTTGTACTGAGCATAGAAAGCATTGAGCATGTCAGGGAGAGTTGTGTCTTTGTCTGATATCTTGCTCTGCTTCATTTTGCATCCCATAATGTTGTTTAGGCCTTACCATAGGCAGCAGAAATCTGTTTGGTTGGTTTGGGTCTTTAACTTGGTCTGACACTGCCTCTTGGCATCCCATTGGTTTTGTGGAGGTTGTATCTGGATTTCCTGTATTGGTCTGGATCATCCAACTTGAATGCTACATGCCTGGTCTTCAGTAGGGAGTGTCTTGTGTCTCATAATGATTAGGTAATTGTTAGTGGACAAAGTTGGTTTGACTTACCTTCTGAAGCATGATGGTAATGCCTTCTGCATTGATGTTGCATAAAAATACAGCAACATAATGCAAAAATCTTGTATTGTTGCTTGACACTGAATGATCATTGTTATAATAGCATGTGAACTTGGATATTTTGGTGGCCGTGTGATATGGGTCACTTTCCAATTATCATGAACCTGGGTTCAGTGCATACTGACGTACCAGACTGCTGAACTGTAGGTACTGACCAGATAGAAGATATTTGGAAGCAAAGATTATTTTGCATTTTGGCAAAAAGTTCTGTAAATGGATAGAATTGGTGTTCTGTTAGACACTGTCAGATGGTCGCTCCTGGAATGTATTGTGGAGAACTGCTTGCTGAGGTGCATGTCTTTTTAGGATGTGTAGTGGTAATATTTTGGCAGTAGTCCCTGCATCAATTTTAGCTTTTCTGAACATATGATACTCGAAAAAATTATCCTATTGGCTTAACCTATCCACATGGTGCGTGAGGTTAACAGCATGGAAATCTTGGCCATCTTTTGAATTTTTAATTTGTTTGCTTGACTCTGAATTCATTGATGTGTTTGCATTTATGAATGTTCTTAATAATTTCCTTGCTGTCAGTGTTGTGGTGTTGTTTTGTCTTGTTTGTCACCTGTGTTTTGTTCTGGCATCTGCTAATGCCTTTGGAACCAAATTTTTTGCATGTGTGTACAGTGATAGTACATGCTTTACAGAAAATGAGAAAAGCTGGACAAACCAAATCAGTTACAGAGATTGGCTTGTTATGCATTGCTAAGGGTAACAATAACATAGGCTGCACATAAGATCTGTAATTGTTATTGGATTGCCATAATGGTTTCAATTTGCATAAATCCTTCTTTGAGTTTTTAATTGGTTAGATGCAATGACTAATTAATAAGTCCCTATGACAGTTGCTCTACGGAAAAGTCACACATATGACCTTTGCTGTGGCATCTCCTGGCAACCTGGCTAACAGACTCCTCCAGTTGCTGTCTATATGACATGAATTCAACTCTGTTAATCTTGAAGTTCATTCTTATTGTAAACTCATCATTGAGAACCTTCAATGTTATTGGATTAAAATCTTGGAATTTCTTCCCTAATGGCTTTGTGGGGTCTACCTACAGCACATGGAATGTAGCAATTCAAAAGGCAACTCGCCACCAGTTTTTCAAGGACAATTAGGGTCGGGCAATAAGTGCTGGCCTATTTCCCACCTAAAAAGAAAGGGATGTTCTGGATTTTCCTGATTGTACCTAGAAAATTAGATACATTAATTCTGTGAAGCAGCTCTTTGCCAATAGCAAGCAAGATTTTTAGAGCATTTTTCTTGGTATCAACTATTGCTTGATCAGAAATCAAACGACATATGTCGTTTGGAAAAATTGTCATTTCTTAAAGATGCTGCTTGAGGCCCAATTCATATTAAGGTTTCTGCTGCCTATAATTCTGCTTTAACCTTTGCCCTGTATCATCTTTTACCACATGCAAATTAATATTGCTGTTCCTCTGGCACTGTTAACTTTGAAACTTTTGATTTAAGAAATGTGACTTTTAGTAGCTACTTTGCACCTCAAAGTAGTGATTTCGTAAAAAAGGAAATTATGATGTAAAGTAAGCTTTTTTGACGCCAATTTGGAAAAAAGAAAACAGCAGAAAGAACCAAAATCTGGATGCAAGTAAGCTTTCTTACCATGGGGAAGAATATTTTTACTGCGTTGTAGCTCTATATTTGGTCTTTGCTTTCAGATAATTTAATGCCTTTTAAAAATAGCAATAAGCAAAAGCTCAAGCGGACATCACTCGCTGCATTTCAGTACAGGTCTTTAGATTTAATTGCATTTTGTAACTTCAGCCTCTTTACTTCTAAGTAAAGGACTCTTAGAAATTTGTTGATTCTTGAAAGAATTTACAGTAGCATTGTTTTCTTGGTGGTTGGTGCCCTATCTACAGGTCGATGTGGCTATCTACACACAGGCAACGATGTTGCTGAAAGATAAGAAAATGTCTGTTTTTACAAATGCTCAGTTGCACTTAGCTGCTGTCCAATTCATTTTCAATTAGCTTTCCAAATATCTGCCATTGAGATATCACTCTAATTTTTAAGATGGCCACTGCTGATATCATGAAGTGAGTGTTCTTCCAGAAGGGCATTTTACTTGATGTAGCAATTCTTATGTTATCTATTAAAGCATAAATGAAATGCACATGTCATGGTACTAAAAAATCTAACAGATCTTTTTTTACAGTTAACTGTTATGGACAAACATGACTTTCATCAGGCATAGAAATGTCTAGATTAAGATTATCTATAGATTACAACAGAGTTGTGTGTTTGCAGTAGTGTGTCATACTTTCATTGTCCCCGGGATATGATAGATTATGAGACCTTTATAACCTCAAGTCACATGTAATGATGTAGTGATGATTTCATAAGCATAGCTTTTAACATTATACTGACACAATGATCATGAGACAAAACTTAAATTTCTAGTGTCCCAAATTTCCTGGCAAACATTTGTTTCCTAAACATTTGATTCCTAAAAGAGATAATCTTGTTATGTATTTCCCTATTTTGTATGGGACCCTGCTGTGTGCACATTAGCTGCTGCATTTAATGCATTCTAACAATGATCACTCTTCATAAGCATTTAATGATAATACTTTGATATTTGCACAGTTGTGAAAATTAATCAAAATGCATGTCCTTATCCTTTTAGATTTATAGAGGAAAAATAAAACCTAAACCAAGCTTAGTGAAAAACTCTGGGATCATCCCCTCCCACCCTTCAAGGCAATCTAGGAGACAATGAAGATTTGGAAACACGTATCCCATCTCATTCCATACATAATATATTATGTACAATCCAATATAATTACCTTAACCACACTCAGAAATTCATTAGCTCCCCTTTAAATATTTGCTGTGACTCTGAAGGTTGGATATACCAATAACATGGTTCACAACTCAGCTGCTTCCTTTTATTCAACTGAAATCTACTTTTTATGTAAATTATACTTCATATCCTCTGCTCTTCCCTTAGCAAAATCATATCACATATGTACATAGACTGGGTATAATCTTTCTTTTCATAAGTTCTAAAAACTTCAGTCAAATCATCTCATTGAGTCATAGAGCTGCACAGCACGGAAACAGACCCTTTGGTCCAACTCGTCCATGCTGACCAGATATCCTAACCTAATCTAGTCCCATTTGCCAGAACGTGGCCCACATCCCTCTAAACCCTTCCTATTCATATGCCCATCCAGATGCCTTTTAAATGCTGTTATTGTACCAGCTTCAACCACTTCCTCTGGCAGCTCATTCCATACACACACCACCCTCTGCATGATAAAATCACCTCTTAGGTCTCTTTTATATCTTTCCCTTCGCACCCTGAACCTATGCCCTCTGGTTCTGGACTCCCCAAACCAGGGAAAATACCTTGTCTGTTTATCCTGTCCATACCCCTCATGATTTTATAAACTTATATAAGGCCACCCCTCAGCCTCTGATGCTCCAGGGAAAACAGCCCCAGCCTATTCAGCCACTTCTTAAAGCACAAATCCTCCAACTGTAGCAACATCTTGTAAATCTTTTCTGAACCTTTTCAAGTTTTACAACATCCCTTTGAAAGGAAGGAGACTAGAATTGTGTGCAATATTCCAGTGGCCTAATCAATGTCCTGTACAGCCGCAAAATGACCTCCCAACTCCTATACTCTGTGCTCTGACCAATAGAGGAAAGCATACCAAATGCCTTCTTCACTGTCCTATTACCTACGACTCTACTTTCAAGGACTTATGAACCTGCACTCTAATGTCTCTTTGTTCGGCAACACTCCCTAGGATCTTACCATTAAGTGTATAAGTCCTGCTAAGATTTGTTTTTCCAAAATGCAGCACCTAGCATTTATCTGAATTAAATTCCATCTGCCACTTCTCAGCCCATTGGCCCATCTGATTATGCTCCCGTTGTACTCTGAGGTAACCTTCATCGCTGTCCAATACACCTCCAATTTGGTGATATCTGCAAAAATACTAATTATACCTCCTCTGTTCACATCCAATTCATTTATGTGAATGATGAAAAATGGACCCAGTACCGATCCTTGTGGCACACCATTGGTCATGGGCTCAAATGCTATCTTTTTGTCAATTGAAAAGCCCTACCCTCTAAACTTGCCTTGGTAATTAAGAATGACTAGTTAGCACTCTTGTCGTCCTCAAAAATAATTTGCAAGATTATTTATCACAAATCAGCATTTGGAGTCACATTTAAGATATTTATTGAACAGAATATTCACACGTGCATATGACAGCAGTTCTAAGATCCTTATTTCATGCAGAAGATTTACACCAGATACAAAGGGCCCAAATGAAAAACTGTTCAGCACTGGCAGTGATCCATGTGGCGATAAGATAAGTTAAGGTCTTAGAAACTCCGAAAGTGGTACCTGAGCCTTACTGTCAGAATTGTGCACTCCTATTGTGCCCCTCCAAAGACACCTTGCCAGCTTGTCCTTAGTAATTAGCTGATGTTGATAGGTGAGCTCTGTGGCAGTGGGTCGGGCAGTTGAGCACAGCCTGACGGTACAACAGTACTTTTAAGGATTGCTGATTATTCTGCTCAAAAATGTCACTAAAGTTCGTGTTTTAACAGACTTTTTAAACTTTCTTTTAAACAGGTTTCAAAATGGATGCAAAAATGGACACCAGAACCTGATTTCAACACTGGCTGCCATGATTGAATTCCCACCAAATATGACAGGAAACTGGTGTATATGTACATATTAGCTTAACCAAGGTCTTCACAAAAGCAGTAAGCGTATCTTATGCTATGTCTTGTGTAATTTTGTGTCCTAACATCCTCTTTCTATTTGTGATAACTCTGCAGCACTGGATGTGGGTCTTCAATAGTTCAAACATTATAATACCCATTTCTCTCTCCTGCTCAAAGGCCTTGAGCACACATAACATGTTCATTTTCCTTTTATGTTAAGAGATTACTAACGTCAAGATGCATTTCTTCAAAGCATGGAGGGCAATGTGGAGACTTCAGTCTGTATTTTGAAGTTAACAAAATGTGTTTAAGTGTTGCCTGGATCTCTACATAGCACATAATGAATCTGAAGATGTTTACAATCTTGTAGATTCTCCTCAAAGTAGCAGGGAAAAGTTTATTGTTTAGCATAATATGCTGGCACCAGGAGTAAACCCAATGTCACTTGAATTATCAATAAAAAAAAGTACTCCTGTCTTTCTAAGAGACAATCATCTATTTTGAGATTCAATCTGCATGCTAAGAAGTAAAATATATCTTCACTTACAAAGTCAATAAAATATAATGGGGTGAAGTTTGTCTTTGGCAAAAGTGGAAAGTAGAACAATTGCAGATCCACAGTTTATACAACACTGTATTCTATTCTATTTGCTTTATCATTCAGAATATAAAGCAGGTTGTTGATGCAGTCTCACTTGTTTTGTGGCAGTACCAAGTTCAATTAATCTTCATATATCTGAGCAGTTGGCTATACAGGTAGCAGAAGGCTTTGAGAAAATGGAAGGATACTCATACCTCAGCACTAGTGGTGCTAAACTTACTAAAATTAAAATGTTTGATTGAGGATATTCTCTTGAGAGTACTGGGCAGCTCTGTGAAAATGTGAATCTGAAGTCTGGGCTGGGCGCTTGCCCTGATAGAGCGGGGTGATTACGATGGAGTTATTGAGAGAGGTAAAGCAAGAGCAGGTTACAGTCTTTGAAATAACTGTGAAGCACTTCTGTTCCTCCTGATCTCATTAAGGTAAGTACATTCTTTGGAAGAAAGCTTACCTTTTTATTGGGAAGCTTCAATGGCACTTTCTTATTGAACAAGCACCCACGTTCCATTTGCTATTTTGCATATTTAGGTCTGAATTCCATACTTGAGCACGGAAGAGGAAATTTCCCAGCTTGAAGTACCCATCGCAGGAAAATATGTTTGTGATTCTTGCTCCAGAGGGTCAGGACCAGGATGGAATTGGGATCAGAGTTAACTGCAGAAGATGCTAAATGCTAAGCCAGGCTGATTAAAAGGCTTGCCCAGAAGGTACTTGACTGGGCAGTGCCAATGGCAGGCCTTCATTGGAATCAAGGAGTCCAGAGACAAATTCTGTTCCACAAGAGCTTCCAGCAGATCTAAGACCAGAGGCCACGTGTTGCCAAAACCAAAGCGGTGGTTGTGGGTTAGGAATGCATTCACCCAAGTTCCAGGATCACTGAGTACCCCATGTCATTGGTGGAGGAAGGCAGGGTGGAGGGGAGGGAAGTGGTCACCAGGGAGGGTGGGGAAAGGGCTTGACAGCAAAGTCAGAAATGTAGCTCTCAATCGTTTTCACCCACAGCTCACTTGCTTCTTGAGCTTCTCACATCCACTACTGGGCAAAAGCCACCATTGTTGAGACACAGCCCTTAGGTGGGCATTAATTCCTTCTTCCTGTCCAACTGAATGCCTTCTAAATATCAAACTCTTCTCAGACAGGATGTAAGTCTCAATGGTTGAGAAATAAGTATTGATCAGGTCAATAACCATGTAATAACCATTGTTCTAAATGAAGTGATTGGTGAAGGATTGGTAAACTGTACACTCTCCCCTGCTAAGAGAGTGTCTCCTACCTTCTTCTGCCAAAGGAATTACATTTGCCCTCCCACATCTCCTCCTCATGTTTTTCTCCTAATTTTTTTCTAAGACAGTGAATATTGGGAAGTTATTCAATTGGGAATGGCAATGCACCTGACCCTAACCAACATGTGCACAGTCAAAAATATTCAGCATTTAGATGGTATTATGAAGTTTTATCATCTGAAACATTAACTTACACAGTATCATTGATTACACAGATACATTTTGAACTTTTCGAATGAACGCTTTGCAAAGCAAAAGACCCTGCAGCAGCAAAGAGCAAGCTTCTTAGATGAAGACACCATCCCGACAAAACTGAGAAAGAAGCCACATGATAAATATGTTACTGCAGAAAAATGTTGGTTTTGAACATAGTCAGAGAAAAGTTATCAAAGTGGTAACAGGCTTTGTTCTGTCTCTCTGAAAACACTCACCAATGTTTGCCAGTTGAAGACTCACTGGAAGGTCCTATTATCACAAGTAGAATGTTTTTAAAGGAGAAATCAGAATCTGTCTCCAGAAAAACAGAATTCAAAAAGACATAGAGTCACAGAGTCATAGAGATGTACAGCATGGAAACAGACCCTTTGGTCCTCCTCGTCCATGCCAACCAGCTATCCCAATCCAATCTAGTCCCACCTGCCAGCACACGGCCCATATCCCCCCAAAACTCTTCCTATTCATATACCCATCTAGATGCCTTTTAAATGTTGCAACTGTACTCGCCTCCACCACTTCCTCTGGCAGCTCATTCCATACACATACCATCCTCTGTGTGAAAAAGTTGCCCCTTCGGTCTCTTTTATACCTTTCCCCTCTCACCTGAAACCTATGCCCTCTAGTTCTGGGCTCCACCATCCCAGGGAAAAGACTTTGTCTATTTATCCTATCTATGTCTCTCAAAATTTTATATACCTCTATAAGGTCACCCCTCAGCCTCTGATGCTTCAGGGAAAATAGCCCCAGCCTGCTCAGTCTCTCCCTATAGCTCAAATCCTCCAATCTTGGCAACATTCTTCTGAATCTTTTCTGAACCCTTTCAAGTTTCACATCTTTCCAATTGGAAGGAGACCAGAACTGCAGGCAGTATTCCAACAGTGGCCTAACCAATGTTCTGTACAGCCACAACATGACCTACTAATTCCTGTACTCAATACTCTGACCAATAAAGGAAAGCATGCCAAGCACCTTCTTCACTATCCTATCTACCTGCGACTCCACTTTCAAGGAGCTATGAACCTGCACTTCAAGATCTCTTTATTCATCAACACTCCCTCAGACCTTACTATTAAGTGTATAAGTCCTGCTAAGGTTTGCTTTTCCAAAATGCAGCACATCACATTTATCTGAATTAAACTCCATCTGCTGCTTCTCAGCCATTCGCCCATCTGGTCCAGATCTGTTGTCATCTGAGGTAGCCTTCAGGTCCATGTCAGATCCAGGAAGAAACCCTGTGGTAATAACGTTGTAGGGAAAGTGTCTTTGACTAGTCTTGTTCAGCAGCCAACTCGGGAGTGGGCCATACTGGAACTGGTATTGGGGAATGAGCATTAAAAGGCAGAACCTTTAATGGCATCATCATAAAGAGGGATCTGGGCATAGAGTTCCTTATTTCCCAGAAACACAAATGAATAAAGTGGTCAAGAAGGCATATAGCGTGTTTGCCTTCACTGGTGTAGTCATAGAGTATAAAAATGGTAAGTCATGTTGTAACTGTACAGAACTTTAGTTTAGCCACTTTTGGAATATTATATACAGTTCTGGTCACCACACTACTAAAAGGATTTGGAGGCTTTGGATACAGAAAAGGTTTACCATGATGTTACCTTGTTTGGAGGGTATTAGATATGAGGTGGCATTGGATAAACCTGATTTATTTTCACTTGAATATCAAAGGCTGAGGGGCGGCCTGATAGAAGTTTACAAATTATGAGAGTTATGGTTCAAATGTATACTTCTAATCTATTTCCCAGGGTAGAAATGACACTTACTAGGGGGAAATAGATTTTAGGTAAAAGGAGAGAGTCCAGAAAAGATTTACAAGGATATTGCTAGGACTGGAGAGTTTGAATTTGAGGGTTTGAGTTACAGGGAGAGGCTGAATAGGCTGGGGCATTTTTCCTTGGAGCTGTGACCTTATAGAGGTTTATAAAATCATGAGGAGCATACATAGGTTGAATACCCAAGGTCTTTTTCCCAGAGTAGGGGAGTCCAAAATTAGAGAGCATAGGTTTAAGATGAGAGGGCAAAGATTTAAAAAGGATCTAAGTAGTAACTTTTTCATGCAGAGGGTGGTGGGTGTATGGAACAGAGGAAGTTGTAAAGGCAAATACAATTTCATCATTTAAAAGGCATCTGGATGTGTATATGAATAGGAAGGGTTTAGAGGGATATAGGCCAGGTGCTGGCTAATGGGACTAAGTCAGATTGGGATGTCTGGTTGGCGCACATAAGTTATCTAAAGGTCTGTTTCCGTGCTATATGGCTCTATGAGATATGTTCAAGGCATATGTGAGAGGAAAGCTTTTTGCACAAAACAGTGGTAAGTGCTGGAATGCGCTACCACAGGAAGTGGTAGAAGCAGATGCAATAGCAACATTTGAAAGGCATCTTGACAGATACATGAATAGTGGAAAGTGAGGACTCCAGATGCTGGAAATCAGAGTCGAAGAGTGTGGTGCTGGTCAGGCAGCATCTGAGGATCAGGAGAGTCAACATTTCAAGCATACATGGGATAAGGGATTTGTGCTGTGTCATGGAAAGAGGTTTTTGGTTTAGAAAGGCTTCATGTGTCAGTGCATGCTTAGTGGGCTGAAGGCCCCTTGAAGTTGCTCCGACAATCAACAAGATCATGCTGATCAGCTTCACATTGTTTCTGTGATGTAATATTCTTTGACCAGCAAATGGACAATCCATGAATTATTACTGCTACTTGCCCAAAATACTTCAAAAATACTGCTACACAGAGTTTTTATTTCACCAAACTTGACTGTGAAATGTATTATTTTTCAAGATATGTAATATCTTTGCATCTTTGCTGGAGTAAGTTTTGTTGCAATATACTCGATTCTTTTATCAAAAAGGATTGATTAATTGATGCATCAGTTCATTTGCCAACATGCTGAAGTGAATTCAGATTATTGTCTGTTCCACTCTAATCTTGTGCAGAAGTGAGAATCTTGGATATTTTAAATATCTTCTTTCAAACATAAGGTGGTTGTTAATGTTTTAAACTGAATTTTAATTAATGATGCTGCAGTTTGATGGTTAGTCTTGTGGATTATTGTATGACTATGATGAAGATACAAAAATAAGAGAGGAAGTAAACCATTTGGCCCCTTGAAGTTGCTCCGACAATCAACAAGATCACACTGATCTGCTTCAAATTCTTATATACGCCAGTAATCCTCAATTTTCCTGCTTAACAAGACTGTAATCAGAACTAAAACAGATAGTGCTGGATAAACTCAGCTGGTCGGGCATCTGTCCAGAGAGAAACATAATTAACATTTTTGGTCTATTATAATTCTTTTTCAGAATAAGAATCTATCCAAATCTATCTTAGAAATAGCTGAAAATGTGTTGCTGGAAAAGCGCAGCAGGTCAGGCAAGGATGCTGCCTGACCTGCTGCGCTTTTCCAGCAACACATTTTCAGCTCTGATCTCCAGCATCTGCAGACCTCACTTTCTCCTATCTTAGAAATATTCAAGGAACGTGTCTTGACAGTTTTCTGAGGTTGTGACTTCCAAAGTTACATAATTTTCTGAAAGAAAACAAAGTTTCTCACCTCGGTCCAAAAAGGACAACCCTTAATTTTATAATAGTGACTGTTACTTCTCCACCCAGTTCTGTACTGATCCACAACAGGCAACATCCTCAAGATGGCAGCACCAACATGGCATGTAGTGTTTGGCTGAGCACTGACCGCT
The DNA here is from genome assembly GCF_004010195.1 of Chiloscyllium plagiosum. Lineage (NCBI taxonomy): Eukaryota > Metazoa > Chordata > Chondrichthyes > Orectolobiformes > Hemiscylliidae > Chiloscyllium > Chiloscyllium plagiosum. Next base: position 12,475,201 of record NC_057741.1, read on the forward strand.
CCAGCTGGCCACATTCTTTTCCTCTCTCTCCTTTTCATCTTTTTTTCTTTTTCCTTTTATCTTCACCTTCCTGACATTGTGGAGAGGCTGGAGCGGTGTTGGAGGCGACTCCTGGTTTGTAGGCCCGATGCATGGACTCCTGGAATGGCAGCAGGGGTGTCAACTGAAGAGATGGTGGAGCGCGGATGTGTGGCTGCGCTAGGTCCGGACTGTGGACTCATTTAGTGGCAGCGGGTTGTTGACTCCAGCAGTGTTGATGCTTGCAGGAGGGGCTCTTGGCTGTGGAGGCATGAACGGGGTACCTTGCAGAAGTCCTTGAGCACTTCATCAGGCTTGATTTCCCATCATGACACCAGATTGACTCTGCTTGCTTATAAAATATATTTCTAAATGATCTGCTATTGCATCCTTTATAATAGATGCCAACCTTTCCCAAATTACAAGCATTGAGCTAACTGCCCTGTATCACCTTTACTTTCATCTCCCTCATTTTTTGAATAAGGAGTTACATTGGTAGTTTCCCAATTCTCTATCATTTTTCTCAAAACTAAGGATTCTTGGAACTTACTTTCAGTGCTTCTATTATTTCAGCATCTGCTGAAGTTGAACTCTATTTAAGTCCTTCTTTTTAATTCTTTTATAGCTCAAAATGGCATCAGATTTTGGCTACACAACACTTTTTTCACAGTCTCTCCCCAGATATGTGTGTCAATAAATCACTCACTGAGTCATCCTTCCAATGTCCATCTTGTCAAGACCATTCTGAACCTTATTCACTTTAATCAAGTCACCTTGCACTCTTCCAAACTGCAGTGGAAACAAGTCCAGCCTGTCCATCAAGCCAAAAGAAAAACTATTAAATGCAGTAAAGATTAGCAGTAAGCCAGACGGTTGGGAAAATTTAAAAAAACAATAAAAGATGCCCAAAAATTAATAAAGGGAGAGAAAATAATTTTGAGAGTAAGCTAGCAAGTAATATCAAACTAAACACCAAGAGCTTCTTTAAATATATAAAAAGGAAGCAGGAGACCAAAGTGAACTTAGTTATAAATCACACAACATCAGGTTATGGTGCAAAAAGTTCAATTGGAAGCACTAGCTTTCGGAGCACTGTTCCTTCATCAGGTGATTGTAAGACATAGAATTTATAGCAAAATTCTAGTGTGATGTAACTAAAATTATATATTGAAAAAGATCTGGATTGTCTGTTAGAATGACCACATTGGTTTCAGTTCTTTCACATGTAAATCGCAATTTTTTAAAAAAAAATGTTGCATTCTCAAGTGAACTTTAACAATTGGTGTCTGTTAGCCCAGATAGTGTATTGAAGGTGTGAGCTCCCTGGTGTGATACTGTCTGTGCCATAATCTTTAGACTGATTCTAATCTAAAAAAATGTATCATAAATCTTTCATGGATTCATGCAGTTTTTAAGTGAAATAAAATGTACCTCTGCAAGTACAAATTCACCCCACAAACTTATATGTGCAAATGTGCATGTTGGCGTGTGTGTTTGTGGGGGTTGGGGGTGTGTGTGGTTGTGAGTGTCTGTGAGAGAGTGGGTGCATGGGTGTGAGTGTGAGTATAAATGGGTACAAGTCTGTGAGACGGTGCATGTGTGTGTGTAGGAGTGCGTCTGTCTGTCTGTATGTAGGAGTGTGTGTGTGTAGTGGTATCTGTGTGTGTGTAGAGCAGTGGGGTCACCTGTAGTGTGTGGTAATGTAGTGTTTTTTGTGAGGGAACAGAAGCCAACTCAGAGAAATGTAAGATACGTCGATCATGCACAAAGTGCGTGAAGAAGAAAATTATGATAACAATTGTGCAATGATGTTGAGTGACAGCAACCACAAGAAGGGCAATGAAGGACATTATGTATCTCTCATGAAGAGTATATGATCGCCTGATTGGGACAAGCTGTCAAAACTCCAAAGTAACACATTGAAGTTTCAATGTTCAATTGTGTTAACTCTGTTTTAATGATTTGACAACATATGCTGATGTACAAACATGTAAATGTGATTAGGATTTCTTTTGTTTTTCCCTTTAGAAGCTAGGGAATCTTATATTGTAACTAATAGCTAGTTGTATTGTGTCTTATCACAGTCTACCTTTAAGGAACATGCTTATGAAATCATCACTATATTATAGCGCATGGCCGCAGGGTATAAAGATCTCAGACTGCATCCTAAGTGGGACCGTTTGAATAAAGGTGCTGTTGTTTGTAACTGAATAGCTTAGTATTAGCCCAGACCCTGAAGTGCCTGCAACTATAATATATGTATATATTGGAAGTTGTGATAAATTTTCAATACATCTTTCAATACTGTTACCCACGTCTAGTCCTTATAATATGACAGTTAACGTAAGGATTATCTCAATATATACAAATACCCTGGCAAATCCAAAGGGCCATATTTTAAGAACATAAGGTAAGAACATAGGAGGAGGAGTGGGCCATCTGGCCTTCCAAGCCTGCTCCACCATTTAATTAGATCATGGCTGATCTTTTTGTGAACTCAGCTCCACTTACCCACCTGCTCATCATGACCCTTAATTCCTTTAGTGTTCTCTTAAAAAAATTCAACGAGGTAGACCCAACTGCTTCACTGGGTAGGGAATTCCAGAGATTCCCAACCCTTTGGATGAAGAAGTTCCTCCTCAACTCAGCCCTAAATCTGCTCCCTCTTATTTTGAGGCTATGTCTCCAACTTCTAGTTTCACCCGCCAGTGGAAACAACATTCCTATTTCTATCTTATCTATTCCCTTTATTATTTTATATGTTTTATAAGATCAGCATTGACCTGCCTGCCTGACACCCAGCACCATTTTTTAACCCAATTACAAGCACTTCAAGGATCAATTTTTTTCCCTGGTAACTTTTAAAATTGACACTACAGCCTTCAGTGCTGATGAGATGATTTTGTAATGGTTAAGAGTACATGTGAACTGAGAGGATTTTTTTTGAAGTCTCTGTAATTTTAGTTGAGAATCAGAATTCAACATTTGCAGAAATCTTGTTTGCACATCACGTAGCAGACGTCTATGCCTTGCAGTTATACCCAGTTTTTCTTGCTTTACTTTATATCCAATTGTCATAGGATTTCATGTACCTTAAAACTTCGTATGCATCTTTGGATAATTTGTTCCAATGCATTTTATAATTTAACCTGCTTAATTTTAATACAGTTTTCTCTCTGAAGACAGACTTACCCCAAGTATTCCAAATTAGCTTGAAATTAAAATGCATGCAAAAGGAAACCTTTTCAGTATCAAGATTTAGTACAAAACTAACCTTATAAATAGCAACATGAAAACATTAGCACGTAAATTGCTCTGTCCATCATGTTATACCTGTGTACAATTTGTTGTGTTTCATGATAGTTCATAAATTGCAAACCCACTAACCACCAATACCCACCAAAAGAAAAATACCAGTGATATTATTTTGTAATACAATGGTTTGGTTTTACTATACCGTCAATATAGCCTTATCATACTCGTTAGCCACTTCCAATTAGCCCTGCTCCCTGTTGTTTTTCTCCCTGTACTTTTGGAAATGTCTCTTTTAAGGAAATTTCTGTTTGAAAGGAAAGGAAAGGATGATGCTTACATCATCCTATTAGTCATGCATTTTAAATTATAAGAAATCACTGGGTGAAAGAATACTCCTCATTTCCCCCTTGGCTTTTATCCCAATTATGATAAAGCTGTGATTAATGACCTTCCTGCTTATAGAAACAGTCTTTGCTACTCTATCAACACCTTGCATTATATCTGATTTTTAATTCTGTTTCCATTTCAATTTTTCTTGTGATCCTACCTGGTACTTGGAACATTTGTTGCATTGTAAATTAGGTTTGATAATAAGAGGGCTTTGCAGAGCTTACAAAGACAGGAAGACAATTTATTCAGTGTAACAAATGGAAAAAAATAGCACGGAGCATTTTTGCAGCAACATATCTTTCAAGCCCTCCCTGGGTATGGGCGGAAGTGAACAACTGCAGCCCTGACTAATGGAAAATAAAGGGATGCTGTCACTTTGAAATTATACAACACAACAGAACTCAGAATTTATAAATCTTAGATTGCACTTTGAGTCAGAACAAAATTAAGCTATTCAAAAAGATTTAATAGCTTGCTTGAAACATTCTTGTAATTCCAAAACCTTTCTTCCACCTAGTGGCATTCTGTAGGTTTTGATACAGAATGTAAACAGACTTCAGTATTTCCATACTGGATTACATGCACGACACATAAAATTACAGACATCATCTAGAACATGGACATTTGATTAAAATTCACCAAGATCCTCTGACGAGTTGCTGATCTTTGAAGCTTCTTAGCCCTGGAAGATTTTCTTTCGAGCCTTCCTTTTAATGGATAATTACTTCTTTTGAACCTTTTTTATACTTTCACACAGGAACTGAAATAAGCAACAGCCCTTTTGTCAATAAATTATTAGCTTTTCCAAATGCTTTTTTCAAGTTATATTGCACAATTTTGCATTGTAGAGGCCAGCAGATATTATTTGGATCTTTATTATCTACAACAAAAATACAATTACTTATAAAACATAGAATAACTGATTTTTGTTTCCATTATTTCAGCCCTTGATTATTGTGTCCTCACCTGAAGTCAATAATTGATGCAGATATGTGAAATCTTTTATACCAGAGTATATAACCACTTATAATATGAGCTTTTTCACACTGAATGTTAGCAAGTTATTTTCCACAGGTCCAACTTTGATCCATAGTCTGTATGGTTAAGAGAAGAGATATCCGAATGGATATCCGAATGGAGCAAGAACCAATGTTTGTTTCTTTCTCTCCTCCATATCTGCACCTCTGCATTTACTTCAGATCAGTTAACAATTTAGATTTGTCATCAAACCCAAGATACTCCTGATTGGTAAGTTGTGTAGTACATTTATCCATTCAGCAAAAGGACATTTGGTTTTACCTATACTTGAGAGTAGAAATTAGATCTGTTTATAGCTGTAAATCAGGTGCAATGACACTAGTTTTAGGGACTGATGTCTTGCTTTCTAATATTTGAAAGAAATCTGAACAGATATTTGCAGTGATTATCATGAAGTCAGCCAGATGATCCTCTTAGAATATGAGGTAAAAACAATGAATGCAGATGCTGGAAACCAGATTCTGGATTAGTGGTGCTGGAAGAGCACAGCAGTTCAGGCAGCAGGGCTTTTGCCCGAAACGTTGAGCTCTTAGAATATGAGTCTCCCTGATTGAGCTGTCCTTCCGGTCCAAACAGGGAGTTCTGGCTGAGATGAAACGGGGACATGTCAGAGATACTGACACTCTGATAACTAACTCTGAAAAGGCAATACTTAAGCCAAGGACTGCTCACTCGTAAATAAAGGGTGACTTTGTGATGGGATAACAGCCTCTGTGGAGTTATTTCAATATTATGTTGGCCCATTTCTCATACATTCTGGGAGGCAATAGCCAAGTGGTACTCTTGCTGGACTGTTAATCCAAAGACTTAGTTAATGTTCTGGGTATCTGGGATTGAATCCCCCCACAGAAGTTGATGGAATTTGAATTGAAATTAAAATAGAAATCTGGAATTTTGAGTCTAATGATGACCATGAATCCATTGTTAATTGCCAGAGAAGAAAAAAACATCTGGTACACTAATATCCTTCAGGGAAGGAAACTGCCCTCCAACTCGGCACCGCCCTGTTGAGCTGTCCAACCTGTCCATCTTCCTTCCCATCTATCCACTCCACCCCCCCACCCCATGATCTATCACCATCGCCTCACTCATCTCCATCTACCTATTGCCTTCCCAGCTACCTTCTCTCCAGCCCCACCCCACCCACCGATTTATCTCTCAGCCCCATTCTCTACCCACCCCACATTCCTGATGAAGGGCTTATGCCCGAAATGTTGATTCACCTGCTCCTTGGATGCTACCTGACCCGCTGCACTTTTCCAGTGCCACACATTTCGACTCTAATCTCCAGCATCTGCAGTCCTCACTTTTTCCTGCCATTCTTACCTAGTCGGGCCTACGAGTGATTCCAGATCCAAGCAATGTGGGCGGCACGGTGGCACAGTGGTTAGCACTGTTGCCTCACAGCGCCAGAGACCCGGGTTCACTTCCCGCCTCAGGCGACTGACTGTGTGGTCTCCAGCATCTGCAGTCCTCACTTTTTCCTGCCACTCTTACCTAGTCGGGCCTACGAGTGATTCCAGATCCAAGCAATGTGGTTGACTCTTGATGCCTGCTGGGCAACTAAGGGATTGGCAAATAATGCTGGCCTAACCAGCAACACACTCATCCTGTGAATGAATTCTTAAAAAAGACAATTACCTAAAACATAAATATGTTAGTAAAGTGTCAAGGGCAGTTTCGGGATCTTTCAAGAGTAATTGGCTGCACTGAACAGGATCTTGTCTTTTAAAATCTTGTTAGTTAGATTTGGGTCATTCTGGCTGGGACAGCATTTTTTACCCATCCCCAATTGCTCCTTGAATCAAGTAGCTTGCCAGGCCTTTTCAGAGGCAGGTCAAAGTCAACCACAGTATTGTGGGCTTGGAGTCACAAATGGAGCCCAGATTAGGTAAGAACAGCAGATTTACTTTCCTAAAGGACCTTAGTGAACCGTACTGATTTTTAATGACAGTCAACAATTGTTACATGATCACCATTAGGGCAGCTTTTTAATCATTATTTTTATTGAATTCAAATTTCATTATCTGCTATGTTCAAATTTGGACACATGCTCCCAAAGCATTAGCCTGGGTTTCTGGATTACTCATCTAGTGACATATTATGCTGCCACTACCTGTCTCAGCGAATAGATTGCAAGGAACAATTATCATTCCTTACCAAAATATAAGATTTTATTTTATTGTGAGTCATATGGTGCCGGGAGGTATTCAATTGCTTATCCAGTTCCACACCAGTCTTATGGGTCATTGCCAACCCATGATTGTATTTCCTCCATTTCCTCCCACATCTTATATTTGCATAGCTGCTACTTTGAAAAGTGGACTGGCGTTAACCTATTCCAAATCAGTGACATTCATGTGAAGGCATAACAATGCCTAGTAGTTCACCCAAATAATGTTGAGGCCTGAGGTCCGACCTCAGACAGGCTCACATCTCCCACTTTAAGTGTTTGCCAGACATTTCAGGACCAGAAAAAATGGACCAAGAGAATTTCCAGTGTAATATGTCTTAACAATGAAATATTGTATTAGAGGCTATCTATATTAACTCACTCACCAGCTTGCTATATTCATTAATATCGGGTTCCCATTCATTAATTCATAACCCTTTACTAACCCGTTATTTACTATAACAGTTTCATCCATTCATTCATAAAACCGTGGTTCCATAGTATCCAAACTTAAACCTTTCCTCCATTCAGCATACATAACAATACCATCCCCACAAAGTCTCCACAAAACATTATGATGTTAATCAGAAGTACCTGTTAAATATATTTAAAATGAGCCATTAACCCTTTGAGAAACTAATTGACAAAATAGCGCTTGCACGAAATTGCATGAATGAATGAAACCCATACCAGCAAATAGTAAATAAATCTCACCACACAGCTGCAGTAACCAGTTTAACATCCTTTATTCTTTCATTATGGTTTCTAACTTATTTGGAGAAGAAGGCCTAGTATTTTCACTAACAATTACTCATTTAAAAGGCAAAAGAATTAACACTTCTAATTGTGCAAGCAGACTGGACAGACATCCCATCGGAAGTAGCAACCAGCATTTAGCACATTTTTAACTCATCTCCTCTCTCCAAGGACAGAAGTCCTTCAAACCTTTGAGTCCTATAGATGAAAACTATAACATTACAGTAATGATATGTAAGAACTATATATAAAGGGCCTCTTGTAAAAACTGTATTACGAGATTCAACTGCCGCCTCGAACTTGTACTGTGATTGCTGAATAAAGAGGGTATTCTCGCCACTCACTGATTTCGGTCATTATTTGAACACGATCCCACATAACATCTATGTGTAAATCTATATTTTCTTAATTCATTCATGGGATATGCACTAATATAAGCTAGCATTTATAGACCATCCCTGGTTACCATGAGTTAGTGGTTGCTGGCTGTCTTCTTCATGGACTGATGAGACATGATTGGAGAAGATAGTTAAGAGTTAACCTCATGAGGTGCAGACCTGAAGTAATATAAATGGCAGATCAAATAAGTGTGGCAGGTTTCCTTCCCTAAAGCGCAATTGTTGACAAGTTACATATTTACTGATAGCAGATTTTAATGATCCTTAAATAAATTGGATAAAAATCAACACAGTGACACTTGAACTCCCATTCATTGCTTTGTTTATCCAGTTTACATTATTAGTCCATACATGTTTGAGGAGCACACAGATTGGATAATACCAACTGGGAATGTTCTGACTATTCCTCAATTTTAACTCAACCAAAACTCTGCTGCCATAATCCAATTCCTCATGTAATACCTGATCACTTATTAACCCTTTGTTTATTAATCTGCCTTGATCCTTCTTCTCCACATTGTGTTGAAATCTCTTCAAAGCTTTGCACCTCCATGTCTCTGCAACTATTCCCAGACCAACAGTGTTCCAGGCACCTCATGTTTCTCCAAATCTAACCTCTTGTATGCCCCTCACCATTAATGGTTGTGCTTTTCACCAGCTAGGCCCTAACATCAGGAATTCCAGGTCTAAACTTCTCTGCCTCATCATTGCCATCAATCCCTTCAATAGCTTCTGAATCACCTTTGACCAAACTTTTAACCACCCCTCCTACAATCTACGTTTTTGACCTGATATCACATTAATTCTGATTGTGCTTCTATGAAATGTTTTGGAACATTTCATTTCCATCCCAGGTGCTATATAAAGATAAATTCATGTAACTGACATGGCACAAGTCTCTTGTTCAACAAAAATGGGGAGAACTTGATTTTCTTTATCTGCAGTATTGGGAAATGCTTTGTCTCTGTTCCACTGTTTTCAAATGTTCCAGAAATCTATTAGCAAATACAAAGTCTGTGAAACTCTGTTAAAGCCTCCTATGGATGACAAAATACCTGCTTCTACCTTTGCACTAATGGCTGCTGCCAGTTAGTATTAGTTTTCCAACAATAAATCTGTTTTCACAGCCAGTGTAACAAGCACATTCAAAAATAAACTTGGTATAAACTTTGTGGATTTATTAAGAATTCTCAATCCAAGATGTTACAAAATGAACAGTTCCTGAGAGTTGGCTTTTTCAAAAAAAATGTTATCAGCACAAAACAACTCGCAAGGATTGAACAGTAGAGCTGAGCATGATTTGAAACATTATTGTTTAAAATGATATTTACAGTGAATGAGATATGATCAGATAGGATATGTCACAAGTTGTGATCTACATACTTGTGAGTGAACAGCAACAGGCTTTATTGAACATAACAATGTGCAGAGGATAGAAGGAAATGGCATCTTACAGCCTAAGCCTAATCTTTCATGAGCTGATACCATAATGACAGAGCTTCTTTTGTGCATGTTCGGCAAAGTATCCAGACTAAACGTATAATTGCCTTTACTCTATAGCTCCCCCAGGTTCTTTGCAGTGCCTTTATTAAAATCAATAACATTTAATCATTAACACTTAATACTTTTGCTCCGCTTATATCCTATCTTCAACAAGTTTCTTGTGTTTAAGGGACAAATCTCCTAAGTCTTAAAGGACATATAGAATATATTCTACAGAGGATATATGTCTTGTCATTTACTACTTGTTATTTCCTGGGAGGTGCAAGACATTGGGCGGAACAGAAGGGCATCGTTCATTGATGGCTGACCTTTGGGCTGTGACCTACGGGAAGATTTAAATACAGTTGCAGTAAAAATGAATCAAGGAAATGCCAATTTGGACAGCAACATTCCAGGACTCAAAGAATCATGGATTTGAGAAAAGGAAGACAAAAAGTGAAATTTTCATTTCCTGCTTTCTGTTTTGCTCTCTGATCTTTTTCATTTGCTTGGCATCTCTTCATGGACAAAGATTTTAAGAAAGGTTGCAGGCTGGTGACTAGTCAGTTCTTTCAGTGACCAGCAGATTATTCCAGAGTGGGTAAAGGTGAATGGCTAACCACTGTTAAGAACAATTAGGCCTACCCTTCCCCTTCTTTAATGTTCATTCTTCACTCAGCCTCAACAGGGGCCAGAACATTATTCTGGTATCATGCTCTATGACCTTCATGTCACACTGTCAATAATTAATATGGCACCTAGAAAAGACTTCTTCAAGGAGACCTTGAAACTTTTGAGTAGGTCCTACCATTTTGTTTGCCAGTGGTCAGCTCTCTATACAACACAATCTCAGATAGATGACTGGCATCCATTTGGCCAACATGACTTTCCCAATGCAGTTAGTTTTGCAGAAGGATGCAAGACTTCAAATTTGGAAACAGTCATGGCAGCAGACCTTGAGGATGTTGGTGAGGGAATACTAACAGAAGCACTAGATGGTACAATGTTGTTTGAATGCTCGACATGCCAGGTCTGTTGGTGTGTGTGTGTGTGTCTGTGTGTTTCTGTGTGTGTGTGTGTGTGTGTGTGTTCGGAGAGAGTCTGTTGATCATCTTTTTGTTCAATCAGGACCAGAGGTACTCAACATAGTAACAAACATTTGATTGGTTCCTGGGCAAGTGGTGGCAACCTTGAAGGGGAATCTCGATTACCCGAACGAAATGGACGGGCACTATTTCATTCGGATAATCAATTATTCTGTTAATCAATTAAATGCCTTTCCTCTGGGGCTCGGGGTTTTTAAAGTCTGCTCTCCACTCAGGAGACTGTAGCAGTTTACAGCGCGTGAGCCCCTGCCCCCTCCAACACCGCCCCCGCCTGCACCCCCCAACCCTGTCCACCGCCGCCCCCCAATCCTATCCAACACTGCCCTACCTCCCACCCCACCACCGTGCGCCCGCCAGCCACCCCCATCAAACACTGCCCCGCCCCCTCTCTGGGGCAGCCGGACGAGACACCAACAACAAGACTGCTGCTGCTGCTACTGCTGCCTTTGTGGGGCAAGTCTCCAAGTGCCCTATACCGGACAATGTTAGAGAGATTATCAGGAGAAGGGGGCACGGTTTGGAGTACACCCCTCTGTAGAACTCCAGGGAAAGCGTGGGGAGAGAGGGAGGGCGGGAGGTCAGTCATTTGGAGACGGTGCCTGTTTGATCATTATAAACAAAAGATGTGATCACTGTTGGAAGCACGTCTTTGGTGTAATGTTTCTACCGGGACCTCAGGATCTCCTTCGGATAATCCGATTTTCAGACAATTGGTATTCGGATAATCAAAGTTCCTCTGTATATGGATGACAGGAAAGAAACATTCAACCTGTGAAGCAGAAAACACCCAAAACATTCTCTTTCTCTTCTATGAGCAGAAACTTTTGTGTGGTTAGACATTTGCTCTTTAGAGTCATAGAGAGGTACAGCATGGAAACAGACCCTTCGGTCCAACCCATCCATGCCAACCAGATATCCCAACCCAATCGAGTCCCACCTGCCAGCACCCGGCCCATATCCCTCCAAACCCTTCCTATTCATATACACATCCAAATGCCTCTTAAATGTTGCAATTGTACCAGCCTCTACCACTTCCTCTGACAGCTCATTCCATACACGTACTACACTCTGCATGGAAACGTTGCCCCTGAGGTCTCTTTTATATCTTTCCCCTCTCACCCTAAACCTATGCCCTCGAGCTCTGGACTCCCTGACCCCAGGGAAAAGACTTTGTCTATTTATCCTATCCATGCCCCTCATAATTTTGTAAACCTCTATAAGGTCACCCCTCAGCCTCCG
>NC_057741.1:12487118-12541373 GCF_004010195.1 Chiloscyllium plagiosum
GAACAAAGGGGCTGAATCCTCCACAAACTGACAAATCAGATTTGTAGATAGAGATTTGGAATTCTTTAGAAAAAACCCTTCCCTGTTGATGGTGTGTGCTAGAAACCATTCTCAGTGTGAACTGCCACTTATTTCCTTTGAAGAGAATCTGTTTCCCCTCACAAAAGCAGTTGTGCCGTTCACTTACAGACTGACTTACAGACAAAGGAAACCTGATCAGGGACTCGCAGGTTAATTAAGCTTTTAGTGACAGTCCATTGCACACAACAAGAGCTCAGACTACAACAGATTCTAGTGAAACCAACAATGCAATGAAAAAGGTGCATTGGTCTTTATAATCATGCAGCCTTTCTCAATCAAATAATCCCAGTCAACTTCTCAACATTTTAAAACTATTAGTATCAATGAATATATATTTATTTCCATTCCTAATTTCCTCCAAAAAATGTATCTGAGTACTCTCTTCAAAATATATTTTAAATGGTGTATTCCAAATCACAATTAATTTCCAATTATTCTTAGTGCAAAACAACTTGCAAACTAAAATAGTTTTCATGTCAATAATGACACTGGAAACTTTGTTATGTAGTTTAACCGTATGGCCAAATATTGTTTTGGTTCATTATTGCAGTGAAGCTAAAATTAAAGTCTATGTATTTTCTCTGATATCCTTCCATTACTTAATTCCCTAATAACAATGCCCATGGTGTAATGGGTGACAAACATTCAATAAAATTGAATTTTCATTGCAAGAACTTGTACAAATAATCACATATTATTCAGTTCATTCATTGTCGTTGATTATCAGTTATTTTCATTGTATGATCACGTTAAATTCACTTAAATAATCACAGTAGAATTTTCAGATCTATAGATATGCAAAGTGAATTAGATTAGATTATATTACTTACAGTGTGGAAACAGGCCCTTCGGCCCAACAAGTCCACACCGACCCGCCGAAGCGCAACCACCCAAACCCCTACATGTACCCCTTACCTCACACTACGGGCAATTTAACATGGCCAATTCACCTGACCTGCACATTTTTGGACTGTGGGAGGAAACCGGAGCACCCGGAGGAAACCCACGGAATGTCAAATTATTAATATTTCAAGTAAAACCAAATTTACATTTTGCTCTGTTTTATTCCAGGAATGATGGAAAATGTTACATTATTATGGGAAACAGGAACAAGTGAAGGTTGTGGTTCTCAAACGTGAGGCCTTGAAGCCAAAGGGCCAGGTGGTAGTTACAGTGGGGGAGGTATCTAGTGCCCCGTTCTCCTCAGAAGGCAGTGAGGATGGTGACACTGGCAGGAACGGGTTAGATGACAAAGCGCCCACGTATGGACAGAGGGACGACAATGGGTGGGATGAACCACCGCCCTGTAAGGCCCAGAAGGCCGTGTCTATGGCAACACTGGGAATCAAAGCTCAAACTTGGACAGACAGTATGGAGCAACAAAAGGAACTGACAGAAACTAAACCTGAACCGTTCACCCGCTGAACGACAGATGTTGGTGAATGAACACCCAGCCTGATAGAGAAATGGTAAAAATGGGCCTTATTGGGAGAATATGGATGAATTGGTAGAGGTACACAGTCTCTCCTAAGATGATGTACGGACCCTCCCTCGGCCCAAGCTGCCCTGAAGTGTAAAGCAGAACATGTCCCTGCAATGAGAGGGTGGGGTGCGAGCCGGTTCCCCCCAGAGTACAGCTGATCAGTGGCTCCAGGCATTTACAGATATTACAGGGACACACTGGGGAGGGGACAGATTGTATGGGCTAACATAACCTTGGTGACTCAGGGACCCAAGGGTAATATCGAGGATCATACAGAGAGGAAGCCTGAGGTGTGTAACGACCACAGGGGATTACCAAACCCTAACATGTGATGATGAAATCGGTTTGATGTATTTAAAAGATGACATAGGACCCCATTTAACTGTAATTATAAACATGGGACTCCCAGTGGGAGATAATTCTAACCACATTCTGAATTGGGTCATGAGAACTGAGGCAAACACAGAAACACAGGGGAATAGGTGCAGTACAGGGAGGGTAACCAGACCCATAATGTTACAAGGGAAGCAGGAAAGGGCACATAGACAAGGAACATAGACAGAGAGAGGGAGATAGGTGTTCATATTGTGAGTGGCCTGTTTTCATGTAGGTATATGCATAGCCCATGAATATTCATTGACGTGCTGTTAAGGGGCCAAAACTTGCATGATTCTCACACTGGAGCATCTTTGTCAGTTACCGATAAGCATTTACCCCTCACTCCCTCAATTACTAAAATGAGAGCAGTCGGAGAGGGAACCTAGGAAGCTGGATGAAGCAAACCTGCCCCGATGTAGACCGGGAGTATGACAAAATGTATTCAGATATGGAGGTGTGAAACTCAAGAAGGGAACTTCTGGGAGTTGCTCCTATTTATTCTAAGATGGCAACTATTGACATCAACACCCAAATTTAAACATGGGGATGCTCCGGCCAGGACTGGGACAGAAAGAAAAGGAGAGGCAACCTCTCCGGAGTAGCTACGTTGCAGAGAGACTGGGACAGTCAAAGAATCTGGTGGGTTATAGCTCGGACCCTCTCAGCGGTGTGCGTAACTCAAACAGGAAAGTGGGTTGTTATCTATCGACCCTGTAGAGATCGAGGGCCCTCTCACTCCTCACACAAACGGCATCTCATCAAAGCTGGGGCTGAGGAGGCAGTAATTGTGACAGTGATAGATTGACAGAAGCTGGAAATAGTCTAGGTCCATACCTTTGGACATTGAATGGCAGAAGAGAGTGGTGTTTACTGATCAAGGAGAACAGGCCACCAGGATACTATTACCTCAGGGATCCCGCAGTATTCCAGTATATCCCACCGATGTGTGTTTGATGGATTTAGTCATACTGATCTTACCAACACCTCATCACCTGAAGCAGTGAGAAAGAACATCTCCAGATATTATACAGAGTATTGGATCAGGTTAGCCAGGCCAGGCTTAAACTTAACGCACAGAGAGTGCAACTGGCAAGGTAGGGAGAGACGGAACTGGGACATCATATTGGGGAGATCAAAACAGGAAGGGAGAGGGAAGAGTCCCAGCGGGAACAAAAACTATGATTATAAAACTATCCACCGCACACCGTAAAGGGGTCAGGCAAACTTTAGGATTGTTTAATTATTGTGGGAATTTTGTGGGGAATTATCCAGAAATAGAGAACCATCATGAGCCCTGGCAGAAGCGCGGACATTAGCCGGGGGTCAGGGAGTCAACATGTACACAGACATGCCTTCCCTTTTCGGCCCCTTGCATTGAAATAAATGCAGTTTAATTTATTAGTCCTACCTTGTCCCTGCTCAGATCGACCTCTTTCCTCACTATCTCCCTCGATCCCACCCCCCCCACCTTATTAGTTTAAATCCTCCCAAGCAGTTCTAGCAAATTTCCCTGCCAATATATTAGTCCCTCTTTGTTGAAAGGAAAATGATAACTCTAACTGTAACCCAACTTCAGAGAACTGAAAGGGTGAATCTTCAAACTTTAAATTAAATATTTAAAAATTGTATGGCCGCAAATTCAATCCTCATCAAAGACTCAAAATGAATCATGAAGAACTGAAAGAAACCAATGTATCAATGCCTGTAATTCAACTGATACCAGAACTATGGGCCCCAGCTATGCCTGTCTCTTTGTTGGCTACGTAGAACAGCCCATCTTCCGTAATTACACCGGCACCACTCCCTACCTCTTCTTCCGCTACATTGATGACTGCATCGGCGCCACGTTGTGCTCCCGCGAGGAGGTTCAGCAGTTCATCAACTTCACCAACACTTTCCACCCCAACCTTCAATTCACCTGGACCATCTCTGACACCTCCCTCCCCTTCCTGGACCTCTCCATCTTCAATAATGACAACCGACTTGACACTGACATTTTTTACAAACCCACCGACTCCCACAGCTACTTGGACTACACCTCTTCCCACCCTACCTCCTGCAAAAATTCCATCCTGTATTCCCAATTCCTCCGTCTCGGCCGTATCTGCTCCCAAGAGGACCAGTTCGTCCATAGAACACACCAGATGGCCTCCTTCTTTAGAGACCGCAATTTCCCTTCCCACGTGGTTGAAGATGCCCTCCAACGTACCTCATCCACATCCCGCACCTCTGCTCTCAAACCCCACACCTCCAACCGTAACAAGGACAGAACACCTCTGGTCCTCACTTTCCACCCCACCAACCTTCGCATGAACCATATCATTCGCCGACATTTACGCCACCTCCAAACGGATCCCACCACCAGAAATATATTTCCCTCCCCACCCCTTTCTGCTTTTCGCAAAGTCCGTTCCCTCTGTGACGACCTGGTCACGTCCACACACCCCCAACAAACCATCCTCCCGTCCTGGCATCCTCCCCTGCCACCTCAGGAATTGCAAAACCTGCGCTCACACCTCCTCCCTCATCTCCATCCAAGACCCCAAAGGAGCCTTCCACATCCATCAAAGTTCACCTGCACATCCACCAATGTAATTTATTGTATCTGCTGCTCCCGATGCGGTCTCCTCTATGCTGGGGAGACTGGAAGCCTCCTAGCAGAGTGCTTCAGGGAACATGTGTGGGTCACCCACACAAATCAACCCCACCGCCCCATGGCCCAACATTTCAATTCCCCCTCCCACTCTGCTGAGGACGTGCAGGTCCTGGGCCTCCTCCACCATCGGTCCCTCACCACCTGACGCCTGAAAGAAGAAAACCTCATCTTCCGCCTCAGAACACTTCAACCCCAGGGCATCAATGTTCCTGCTCCTCAGATGCTACCTGACCTGCTGTGCTTTTCCAGCACCACTCTGATCTAAACTCTGATACCAGAGCTATGCTTTACTGGCTTCCTTGTTTCTTCTCTACCTGAGAGTTTTGTCTTGTCTCTTTGTGTGAGTATCTGCATATGTATGGACTCTTTAAAAAGGTGTAAAATTTAAATAATAGAATGATAAGTTAGCAATTTGTGTTCCTTTCTTGTCATCAGTTAAAAACTGTTCGACTATACTGATTTACTTGTTAATGATAGAAATCCAGAGTGTTTATTCTTTTAACCTGAATGAGAGACAGTTGAGTTAATTCAGGCAACTTTGTGGTTTAATCGAGTTTTTATATTTGTGATGTTTCTGGGAATGGTGAGGCATAATTTACAGAACACTATTCTAGAGTGTCCTATGACAGGATGGTGAGGACTTTAGCTTTGTACACCATTTTTGGAATGTGCTTTGTGCTATGGTTGCTCCACAGTTGTCCACAGAGTATTATGAATATATTGGTTTTGACAGTCTACTGTTCTCTTGTGCGTCCATTGTTGGTGCCTTTGATGACAATGTTTGGTCATTTATATTGTGATGCAGGACTTCAGTTTTCTTGAATTTGCATTTTATCTGAAGAAATGAGCTCCCTTGTTATTTGTCGATTGTCTGTAGGCACGGATAGTGCAGTCATAAGTGAAAAGAAGCTCACAGTTAACTTTTTCTTGTGTTTTCATGTGAACTTGAAGACTCCTGAGGTTAAAAAGAGCTTATCATTCCAGAAGTACTAACAACCTCCTTCCTTCAGGTATTCTGTAAGATCGGGATCACTACTTCTCCCTGTTTCATGTCAATGAAGACCCATTGAAGGCACTAAGAGGTTGTTGTGCAGGTTCGTTCTGAATTTTGTGAAAATGCTTCAACATGGCCACTATGCAGGTTGGGCATTCAGGTTTCTCAACAGTTTGAGAAATGTCTATGCCTGCTCACTGTTGAATGCCTTGATGAGGTCTACAAAAAGTGATGTGCCGACCTTTATTTTGCTCATGGCACTTCTTTTCTTCAACTTGTTTCAGTATGAATGCTATGCCTGTGGTGCCTGTGCTTGTTCTGAAACTCCTTGGTGGGAGGGTTTTGTTCATGACTGGAGACCGAAGCCTGTTCCAAAGTATCCTAGGCAGGACCCTCCCAGTAGAAAAAAGAAGGGTGATCCCATGGTAGTTGGAGTGAGCTGGTATTTCTCCTTTTCTTCAGTACAAGGGTTAAGATCCTGTGGAAGTCTGGCTTATCTCAGCAGGTCATAAACATTCATGGAGCTTGGTTTGTAGGATTGGACCACCATGAACCAAGCCTTCTGGGAATATCCCATTGAGTCTGGAGGTTCTATTGCTCTTAACCTCATTCATGATGGTCACAGTTTCTTCCAGAGTTTGGCTCTCATCCAGTCTTCAAGACTTTTGCTGGGGGAAAAAAAAAACTCTCCAGAAATTACAAAGCTTGATGGGTTTGTCATACATCCTCCAACTGCCATCTGTGCACTTTCTGCACATTGCATATTATTGAAAAATAATATGGATATAAAATCTATGGATCTCCTTCTCTTTGTTTGTTCGTATTGCATTTTTGGATGTTGCAATCACCTTCCTGGCTGTAGAAACATTTAAATCTTCATTTGCTTTCATTAGCAATTGTAGTAACACAAAGTTTTCAGCTATGGTCTCGATTTTATCCTGGAAACAATTTCTTCATCAAAAAGTAACTGTACTTGTTGTCATTGCATCTCCACGACAGGTTCTGTGGAATGAGTAGACAACATCTTTTGTTCTTTATCTTTTTCAAGAAAGGACTGATTCTCCCCAATGTGCCAAGAGTTTTCAGCAATTGTGTCCAAAAGTACAGGATGGTCTGAAGTTTGATATTTGAGTCAATAAATGATTTATGCATTTGGTTACTTCTTTGTGACCGTATTCTGAAAGAGCAAAACATTGCTCAAAGTGTCTTCTTGTATGGTCACTGTGGTCTTTGGTGCCATCTTTCCCATCTATTTCCCATTTCTGTTTTGAGAAAAATGGAGGATCTGCCTTACCCTCTTCCAATTCTAGGACTGATATGTCTGCAAAGCCTCCATATCCTCTTTTCCTTTGCTGTGAAGTATAGTTCACATTTATCCTCTCATTCTAATTCTTAGACTTTCTGATACCTCAGTTTTGCTGATGACATAAAGATAGGCAAGAAATGAATTGTGAAAAAAATAATGAAACTACATTGAGATATAGCTAGGTGAGATGAATCTTCAAATATTTGATGTGGAGTATATTTTGGGAAAATGTGAACGTTTTCATAATAAGGAATAATTAAGGAAAGGAAACTGTTTAAATGGAAAGGAATTGCAGAATTCAGAGGTAATGAAAAATCAGGGTATCCTTAATACATGAATCACAAAACATTAATACATGGGTACAGTAAGTCATTAGGAAGGCAAAGACAAGATTGTCATTGACTGAAAGGGGAATGGAATATAAACTCAGTAATATTTTGCTTCAAGGTTTGGGGAGGCCAGATCCAGGTACTGGGAGCTGTTTTATATCACCTTATTCAAGGAAGTACATTAGTGCATTAGAAACAGTTCAGAGAAGATGCACTTGACTAAATCCTGGGATGAGGTGTTTATATCAAGAGGAAAACTTGGATAGATTTGGACTGCATCTATTTAAATTTAAGAGATGATCTTATTGAAATATGCATATATCTGTGCGATGTGGCAGGGTGGATGTTGAAAGAATGTTTTCTCTTGTGGGGAAGACTAGTGCTAAGGAACAAAAGGTAAAGATGATGGGACTGTTCTTTTCTCTGAGAGTCATCAGTCTTTAGAATTTTGTTCTTCAGAAAGTGGTTGAGGCAGGGTCATTGAATATTTTTAGGTTAGTTCTTGACTAACAAAGGAGTCAAAGTGCATGGGGATAGCCAGAAAATTACTGTTGAATCTGCAGTCAGATCATCCGTGATTTAGTTGAACTGTTGATCAGGCGAGAAGGGCTATTTAGTCTACTCCTCTTAATTCATGTTTCCATGTACAAGAAAAACTTGACCAACTAGCTGTTCAACTCACTGTTCTGCCCAATCACATTTGGAGCCTAGATTCAACTCACTGGATTCAGAATAGCAAAATGTTGGATAGTCCGACTAAGGATCAGCGAAATCCAGAGGAAGGGATTATCAGCAAGGAGGTGGAGAAGTCCTGGGTGGTAGTGGTTCATTCATTACTATGAGTCCAGAGGAAATGTTCTTGTTCCTGCAGACTCAGATAAAGCAGTTATTGTTTACCTTTCGGTTGCCTCTTCAGCGATGTTACCAATAGGAATGTCACACATCAATTGTTCTGTCCCAAAATGGCAATCTGTAATATGGCCATCAAATGACCCAATTTGCATATTAGGAGCAGTTTAAACCTATAACAGGAAGGTATTTTGGTCACTCAGTGGTAGGTTTGTACTAATCATTGCAAGCAGAATGTTAGCCTTCGTGCAGGTTAGGTGTACAGACCTTACTTAGTTAAAAATCACACAACACCAGGTTATAGTCCAACAGGTTTAATTGGAAGCACACTAGCTTTCGGACCGAATCTCCTTCATCAGCTAATAGTGGAGGGCTCAATCGTAACACAGAATTTATAGCAAAAATTTACAGTGTGATGTAACTGATTTCATCTGTTAGAATACAGTGATAGTTTCACTTCTTTCATGTGTAAATGACAAAACCTTTTTTTAAAAAGTTGCATTTTCGGGTTGGCTGTTAACAATGGTGATAGCTAGACAATATGTTGAAGATGTTGGCCCTCTGTGTTCTCTGTCTATGCCATGATGCTTAGATTGATTCTAATCTAAAAAGTGAGATAACGGAGTTTTACATAAATTCATGCAGTTGTTCAGTACGTCCCAGGAGCTGAAAAACTACGCCATGTTCTTCGTGACCTGCAACACATTATCAATGAGGATGGGCACCTCACCAAGACCTTCCCCATACCTCCAATACTTGCCTTTAAACAAATGCCAAACCTCAAACAGATCGTTGTTCGTAGCAAGCTGCCCGGCACTCAGGACAAATCCATACAACCCTGTCACGGTGGACGCTGCAAGACGAGTCAGATTGTGGACATAGATACCATTATTACGCGTGGGGACACCTCCCACTTGTACATGGCAGGTACTCATGTGACTCAGCCAACGTTGTCTATCTTATACGTTGCAGGCAAGGATGCCTGGAGGCATGGTACATTGGGGAAACCGAGCAAAGGCTACGACAACGAATGAATGGGCACTGCACAGCAATCAACAGACAGGAGGGTTCCCTCCCAGTTGGGGAACACTTCAGTGGTCCAGGACATTCAGCCTCAGACCTTCGGGTGACCATCCTCCAAGGTGGACTTCGGGACAGGCAGCAGAGAAAAGTGGCCGAGCAGAGGCTGATAGCTAAGTTCGGTACCCATAGGGAAGGCCTGAACCGGGACCTTGGGCTCATGTCACATTACAGGTGATCACCATTGCACTACACACAAACACACACAGATATTCCTACACACACACACACACTCACATGCACACGGACACAGATACACACAGATGCGCACACAGACACCCACACACACCCTTACAGACACACAAACTCCCACACTCACACATGCACCCCCTCACAGATTTAAGACACTCTGCACACACTACATACACACACACACACTTTCTCATACTCACAACCCCCAACCCAGACAGAAATACACACAGACAGACAAAGACCCACATGCACACATATATTTTGTGGGGTGAATTTGTACTTTGATTACAGGATTAAATTGTACTTTGCTCAAAAACTGCATGCATTCAAGTAGAACTCTGAAATCAAAAACTGCATGAATTTATGTAAACCTCCGTTACCTCCCTTTTTAGATTAGAATCAATCTAAGCATCATTGCATAGACAGAGAACACAGGAGGCCAACACCTTCAACATATTGTCTAGCTATCACCATTGTTAACAGCCAACCCCAGAATGCAACTTTTTAAAAAAAGGTTTTGTGATTTACACCTGAAAGAAGTGAAATTATCGCTGTATTCTAACAGATGAAAGGCTTAACAGACAATCAATTTTTCAGTGTATAATTTCAGTTACATTACACTGTAAATTTTTGCTATAAATTCTGTGTTAGGATTGAGCTCTCCACTACCACCTGATGAAGGAGCGATGCTCCGAAAGCTAGCGTGCTTTCAATTAAACCTGTTGGACTATAACCTGGTGTTGTGTGATTTTTAACTTTGTACACCCCAGTCCAACACTGGCATCTCCAAATCAAGACCTTACTTAGGTATCGTGTTATTACTGCATTCAGCAAGTTTCAAGTTATGCCATGCCATTTTAACAGAATGACAACTAATCGTCCACAAATAAATTTGGCAAGGAACGTAATTCTTTTGCCTGAAGTCACTAAATAAACTAAAGCTAATGAAGGTAATAATACAATCAAAATGAATGATCTGATGGTAGTCATGTTACTCTGTCCTGCAAATATACTATCATTTTCAGTCTCTGTCCTCCATCTGAAGCAGACTTTACATGAAGATATTTGTCTCAATACACAGCATTGATCTTTACAGAGATTTTCATCTAGATCTTCTTTGTATTTTGGCATTTCAACCAAAGCAGCAGGCTTTTCCACGTTTACACCTGCTCACAAAATTTGCAATTAAAAACACATCCAATGTTCCACTCAATCCCAGCAGTTTACAACGTGCAGTTCAACTGTTAGAGGGCAAAAAAAAAACATTTATTAAGTTCTGACTGCTGTGCCTTGATGAAACAATTGTGTGATGAAATGCATTCATGGTTCTAAAAGCAGGATATTGATCAAAGCAAAAAAGTCACACAGACCCAGTTTCTGAAGAGAGACAAACCACCAGTCGGGCACCAAAATCTCACAGCAGGACTGTATGGAAGGCTCTGAGAGGAGCTTCAGGATCATCTCTACAGATATAAGTAAGTCCTGCTGTTAAGTTGAACATTCAACTCAGGCATGAAATTCTGCATGAAAAAAAAGATTTATCACTGAAGAACTGGCTGTGCAAATGATATTGTTTCCTGTCAGTTTTGATAGACTCAAGTGGGCCACCCTCAAAGATATGGATATATGTAACACCAAGCAACATACCCACCAGATTGTCTGTTCTGCATGTTGCTTCCAATACCACCCATCCCTCTCAATATTTCCTTTGAACTTGATTTGAAATGATTTGTGTGGGTTGTTCAATATTTGCTTCCTGCTATGATTTAATAGTGAGTGTATTGGAGAAAAAAAAAGTCTTGGAGGAATAAACAGCTATTTTAATCTCACACTTTCATATGATTTTCCATTCAACTATAATGGCAAAGTACATCACAAAATGATACCAATCTATTCTAATATCAGATGTAGAGTTTGCTCCTTGGGTAAGGTTAAAGAAAAAGTCTATAATAAACATTTATTATAAACACCTTCAGTTCAATAGAGACATTTTTATTGTAAAGCAATGCCAAATATAATCCACAGATAATTTGACAGAAGCAATCGAAAATGACTCATATCTAATTTCCAGATGGATTTCATCACATTAAGCTTCTGTGGAGTTCATTGAAAGTGCTTGATTTTTGTATCATTTTGTTATCTTAAATATTTCACGCCTATGACACCTGTATTGTTGTACCCAGAGGAGCATTTATTTAATTTTTGCTCAATATTGTGCTTATTGTGATGAGCTATTGGGAATATGAACACTTTGCGCATTCATAGGCACATCAAACAAAGCCCAGGATAGTTGTAGCCTAGTTAGATGCACAATACAATTTCCTGAACTTTATCCTAAAAATGTTTTTCAGTTTTAAAGACAACCACTCATTACTGCCTTAGGCATTGTGATCTGTGTCCTTTCCAGGGGATGTTATTTACTGCACACTGTTTAAGTTTAAATCTTTTGCCGAATAAACCATATGGAGATGCATAAGTAGAAATTGTGTTCATGCAACACAATTAGCAGCAGGAAGGAGTTGAAGATTTAAAAATCCTACAGAAGAAATCCTCATGGCAATCTTCAACAAGGAAGAATACTCCAGTGAATGATAAATGCTTTCAGTCCTTGTTATAGACATGTTACGACAGGAGATGGTGGTCTATGGTAACGGCCCCAACTCAGAGTTCAGCAATGAATAAACAGATATCGAATCTCTGTGAGTTAGACATATAATCCTTGTGAACCAAGGAACACTTTAAAAGGATTCAGTAATCCAATCAATCCAATCTTATTTGCAGTTCAAACTGGGTGCCACTGATATAGCAAGCAGAAATTGAACTAAAAGATGATGAAAGTAACATTAAACTGAGGTTGCAGACATGTGCATGTCATGAACACAGTAATTACAAAGTTAATAAAGCAAAGAACTGCAGATGTGGTAAATCCGAAACAAAAACTCACTGGTGGAAAGAAAGCAAAGTCTAGTAACCCTTCTTCAGATAATGTTGGGCAGACCAAAGGCCTAAGCGGGCTTCATCTAATGAAGGGAGCTGGTGTGGACAAGCAGGCAAAAGTGGAAAGACCGTTTAGTAAGCTGAAAGTCTATGCAGACCGTAAGAAAAAGGCAAGTGATCCTCCCTAAGAGCTGTGATTAAAAATCAGGATCATTTGATCAGACCACAAAATATTTTAGCAAGGTGCCAATGGCAGTGTAGAAAGTATTAGGGCTCCTGGCCCATCTATTTCTTATCATCAGAGCTGCCACTTTCTCCAGTTTTTATAAAACTTTTATCTCACATCATGTTCATCTTACCTTCGTTTGATGGTTCCAGGTGAGGAAGGATGCTCTGAGAGGCTGCTGCATCAGAGAATGTGGTGTGGATTAGGCTGTTCCTCATGAGCGCGTCCTGGTGGGTCCTCTGACGAGGCTGCTTTGCTGGCAGCTGGCGACGATGTGGGTCTGACCCCGGGATTCCAATGGCCGGGTTTTCCTTGAGGCTTCTGCAGCATCTTCACGACAGGTGGTCTAGCCCAGCCTGGGATGCCTTGAGCTGGCTTTGGCAATGACTTGGGACTTCTTTGTGCAGCTTCAGTGGCTGTTTTCGTCAGTGGCAGTGTGGATCTCCTTGTGGTGGTTTAAGTCAGTCTGTTTTCTTCAGCATCGTGGTGGGTTTGGTCTGGAATTCCAACTGGGGCTCCGCTCCTTGAGCCCATACCCATCAAACAGATCCAGTTAACTTCGTCTTAAATTCTCCTTTTTTTTTATTTATTTTTTTCTTCATTATATTATTGTGGGAGGACTGTTATTCTGAACTTTTATTTCTTCATTTATCTAATTTATTACTATGATTTAGTACTTTTGAAGGTCTGTAATGCTGGACTTTATTTATTTACTTATCTAAGTCTTTCTTTCCTCAGAATTTGTGCTCAAGAATCTGTAATTAGGTGCCTTTGTACGTGAGATGCTATTCTAAGTGGTGACTTTTAAACTTTAAGTTGTACACAGTACATGACAATACAGCTAATTCAAAGAGTGAGAGTCATCCAAAAATAAACTGTGATTAAAGAAGGAACCATTTACTAAAGTCATATACAGATGGATTCATACAGTCCGGCTATGAAAATAACAGAATTACTCAAGGTTAGCTAAAAACGTTGGGAACACTCTAGTTCAAGCACAAGAAGGGTACAATTCTTAATTTTTGCAACAAAACATAGGAGAACCTTTCAATACAGCAACAAATAGATTGCAACTTTTATTTTTAAGCAAGCAACATACAAATCAGATTAGGAAGACATAGCATCAGAGATAATATTACCAAGCAGGTGTAATCTCAGCATTTTCCACAGCTCAGACTCACCTCCTAGCCCCAAAAAAAGTCCTCTCAGGTTACCCATGATTGTGATAAAACTTTTTCTAAAGCAAACAGAAGCAGTGATGCACCATCTGAATGTGTTCTCAGGCACATAATTGAGTTGTGGAGTGCAGAAACGATTGATAAAAAAATGGAAATGTTAGAAAAAGCACCTCTTGAAAATAAATCAGTAATAAACCTATGGAAGTGATGAGCCCATTGAAAGAATCAATCTGCAGATCCTTCTTTCTATTGGCTCTGAGTTGTTGAGTGAATTTGTAATATGACGCATCAGGTGCAATGGTTAACAAATTGCACAAATGTGACCTACCACAAATGCAGGACCTCCACATTAATATTATGATGATATCTTTGAATCTACTTCATTGATGCCTGGAGGCCAATAATCACATCTATGTCCTTGCATTGGTGACAAAAGCAGGATAATACTGCTTGCTGCCTCTCACATACCACTAAAAGCAAGCAGCAGTATCATGCCATTTGGTTCAATGCAATATACCATTATATTTTCAACAAAGTATAATCTCTCATTTATATGCAAATACTTTGATGGAAATAGAGAATGGAAATGTTTGGGAAGCATATTCAAAATGAAAGCGGCTCAAGGAAAACCGATATAACACCATAACATCTGCAAAATAAAAGTAATGAACTAAGGCTTAAAATGAGCCTGATATTTATAGAATTTAATATAAACATTTGGAATGGCTTAAAAGCTTTTGTTTCACAAAACCTTCACAGGAATGATGAATAAGATCAATTAGATTGCAGGGTGAGAAGAAACAGAATTTTGGACAGTCCCACATCGACTTAATTTTGCTCAGAATTAACCTTTTTTTGAGAATGTGAATTTTGACTAGGGATGCAAATCCAGCAAAATCACATTTCCAACCTATTATGCATCCTATTGATATTCAGTAGTTGATATGGAGACTTCAGTGTGAGCAATAGCTGCAAGAGTTCGTGAATAGAATTTATTACATTCTGGAGTTTCGGAATCTGTGGTGTTCTTGACTAATTTAAAGGTACTAAAAGTGAAATTTGTGCTTGAGATTTGTGAGAGCTATTTGAACTAGGGGAACATTGAGAGTCGAGATAAAAGACAAAGAGATTTCTGCTTTAGCCAGTTGCACAGAAGCATATGTTTCAGGGCCAAAATAGAAAGGCTGCAAGCTGTATTTCCATCAATAAACAAAAGTGATTGGTCAATGAAGATCACAGTTTCAAAGGCATGTTTAATGTTTAACGTCAGGCTGAATGGTTATAAATAGGTTTGAAGCCACGATATTGCCCCTACAAGTCTGTGTTTTGCTTTGGTGCAGTCTGAGCTTTAGTGAAATGTTGGACTTGATTTTTGTACAGTTCGACTAAATCTGGAGGCTCTTAAGAATGGTGAATGGGACGTGATTCCAGTATTCCCAACCCCATTTCTCTTTCTAGCATTTTTTCCCGGCACAGTTTAAAGACATAGGTAGCAACTCTACCCGGTAGGCATTTAAAACTGCCGTGTAATTTTGATGGAGTTGACCACTTTTTGTGAGTAGGTAAGGTTTGCATCTTCACGGAGGAACTGTGAACCACAAGGAAGCAATTGTCACAGGTCAAGAACCAAAAACAAAAGAAAAAGCTATTCACTATTTCCTTTGCTCCATGACTTTTTTTTTTAGCTTTTCATAACATGATCAATCACACAAAGCCATCCATAATGTTAGTGACAAAAGGCTTAAAACAACATCACATGTCTTAGTGTTAAGTAAACCAATTCCCAAGTATTGAAAAACTCTTCATGGGGAGTTTAAGTTATTATGATGCAATAAAGACATCGATCAAAACAAAGCCAGCTCTCTTCTGCAGTCTCTATCAGCATTGTCTACAGGGGTTGTAGAGATTATTAAAGCTCAGCCTGGCATTCACAATAAGGTAATTTCAAAATTCAGTCAACTCATCATGTGTTCAAAGTGATCATGTTGATATAATCGCCATAGTTTCAGTCAACGCATACTTCTCAGACCCGAAAATGGCCAGGATGGAGACAACATTGTAGTGTTAGGGAATTTCCCAGTTCATATCTCCTTGACAAATATCCAGTCCTTTATATTTCAATTGCCATGTTACACCCCATTTCACAACAAGGAACAGGCTGGCAAGTGGGTGCATATGCAAGGGTTGGTTTGGGGGCATTGTGCTCAATGCCTAGATGCTTCTGCTGATGGTTTGCCATCAGCAGAGTAGGTGGCAATTGGCCCTCCCATCTCTGTTTAGTTTAACGTAGGCCCTAAAGTGTTCAAACAATTTTGACATACTGACATCTTTCTGATAGGGAGGGTTCTGTGCTAAATACTGAGAGCATGGGCATTTGGTAGGGGGTATTTTCTGGATCAGGCACCCTAGCCCAACAGAGGGCATGCCAGGGACAAAAATCATCGCTTTCATGCTAGATTGAGCCACCGGGGCTGGCCTCATGAACTTTGATGTGTTTGCTGTACTCACCTCTCATCCAGAACTTGCTTAATACCCCTGTTTCTGGACCTGGTGCAGTGCCTTGTAGCCAGCAATCCACATGGAGGAAGGACATCTTGCCTCAGAGAGGTGTTGAAGTTAAGACTTCAGGCAACTAATGCCTGAGCAATGAAAAAGAAATTTGTAGTTTCAGGTTAGCAGAGGTGAGCTTATTGCATTCTTTCTTGGCAGTGGATGGGGGTCGCTGTCTTCATGCTCCATCCTGGCATCTGAGGACCCATGAAAAAGAGATTTGCCTGACTCACGCTGTGAGTGCTTCGAAGTTGCAAGAAATCAGCACAAGTTATCATTGCTTGATGATGTCAGTATTTGTCTTTTCTTGGAAGGAAGAGCAGTTGATTTGAGTTTTAATGAAAAATAATGCTTAGAATGGAATTCATTATGATGCTATTTAGCTTATCATTCAAGCAAAGAAATCAAAATCTTATTGGACAATATTAAGTTAGATTTTAATAAGACACTATGTTCGTGTTAATAATTTGTGCCAATCTTGGAAAAAATGGTGTAAAGATTACAAAAAGATGTAAAGATTATCATAAAGTACCATTTGCCACGGCAACTGGGCAACGTTTTTTTCAGTTTGGTGAAGGTTACAATCAATAGCAGATGACTGTTCATGAGGTGATGGTTAATTTAATTTCTTCTATGTTATTTGTACCTAAAAAGTGGATTATGCTGCTAATTCTTCCGATCAAACTTACTAAAGATATTAGCATTTAATTTTGACTTCTGAGTTGTGTCTCATTACTTCATACAGAACTGTCAAGTAACCTGTAGAAGATTCTCCTTTGGAAGTTAAAAGGTTATGGCTTTCTATGGTAACTTTGCGATTCGTGTAAACTCAACAATCAATTAATGTTCTTATTACATTCTACCTCGTAAAACTTGTCACTATTGGAGATGCAACATAATGAAACTGAACTCCCAATTAGGCAGTAAGATCAAAAAAGTGGTCACAGGGTATTGTGCCTTCAACTAACCTTAGCAAAAGTGAAATTTAAATAGTAACGCCTCCCAGGAACATAATAAAGAGACATCTTTCCAATTCAATATTGTAGGACTGCACCAAATGTCACAAGTTAAAGGCAAAATAGGCTGAATTTACCTATCCTGGGTGTAGGTATTTTGTCAAATGCAATTCATGGTGCTTAGTCTGCCATGGCTCAGAAAGACTTTTCTCATGCAATCTTCTGATCTTAACCTCATTAGTTATACATTTGGACCTTATGGCACCAGTATTGTGGACTTGTATGGTTGTAGAGGTGTTGGTACATAGGTAAAGCCCAGCTGCTTAACATTTTCATTGTTGCAAGGCAGGAATTGGTCATTACACAGTATCACTCAAAAATTCTAACTGAAGACATGGCCAGAAAGGGAAGTCCACACTCTACTCTGTGCCCAGAGACCTGGAAATGCTGGTGGATTGGTTGACAGAGAGGAAGGCAGTGGTTTATTCTACTTACTGCCAATGCAGGCAATATCACCATACTCAGTATTATGAATATCTTTTCATTATGATAGTTCATTTTTTCTAAAGGGGGGGTGTTATAAAGATGTGTACCTTTAAGAGACTTAAAAAGCTAGCAGTGACAGAACCAAATGTTCTCAATAATATCCAATTTAACATGTGATCTATCTATTGGGTAGCTCGAGTAGCTGGTTGCCTGGAGACAAAAGCAGATTTGAATTTGGCCAATCAGTTTAAATTATACTCCCAAAAATACCAAACTCCAATCAAGTTTGAATTTAGTATGTTGACAATCTTAAAAGCCAATGCACAATCCAATGTTTTGGTAGTACAAGACCGGGGAAAATTGAACAGTTGAGAGGAGAACTGCCAAGCCAATGACATCTACAAACTGCCCAGAGAATAGCTCTCTTAAAGGTATCTTTATCTTTATCGATCAGTAAACTGTGAAGCAGAATCCCCAAGAAGAAGAAAAGAAGACAGGAATTCAGAGAAGGACCAAAAGCTGCCTGGTTTTGAGATAAGTAGTTTTGTTTTGTAAATCTTAATTGGGAGTTTTATCAGACTAGTGTTGTAGAAGGGGAAGGTAAAAGATAAGTTAGAGGAAGGAGTTGTAAATAGTTGTTAGCTATTCATTCTTTGTTATACTTTAAGAAATAAAGTTGTTCATTTTTACTTTAATAGTTCTTGGCCTCTCGAATTTTCAGATTACTGCATTGGATAAATCTTTTCTGTGTTGCTGGTTTAAATTAAGCAGGAGGGTTTACCCCATGTCATAACAGTTTGGGGGCTCGTTGTTGGGATCTGAACTGGTTTGGATAAGATTTGAATTGACTTGGGGGTACGAAAATTCCCAGCAGATTTATACACTTGCAGGTTAGATAATTGTCTAACATAAATCGTAAGTGAGACAATTTATTTAATTTTGGTGATGAGTGGTTGACTAAATTAAAAGTGAGAGTAATGGCTCTTAAAATTGCTAAAGAGGTTTCGGGATTTGAAAATGATCCTCAAACTTGTTAATAAAGTGGAAAAGGAAAGAAAAAGTCTATACTTTCAGATAAGTTAGATTTGAATCTAACCAAGGACAAAAGTAAAGCTGAAGTTGTAAGAGAGTAGACACACTTCGGTGGTTCAGAAAACCAGACAAGTGCAGTAGAAGTAGAAGAACTTAAATTACGATTGAGGAAAATGGAATTAGAAGATAAACTGAGAGAGAGAGGAAAGAGAGCCAGAGAGACAAGGTTCTTAGCTGAGCAAAGAGACAGAGGAAGAGAGACAGAGAAGATAGAGAAAGAGAGTGAGAGAAGAAAAAGGGAAAAGAAAGAGAGGGAAAGTTCTTAGCTGTGCAAAAGGAGAGAGAATTTGAACTTGAGAAGTTGCGCCTTAGTCAACAAAGTCAAGTTAACAGGATGGAGATTAGAAGAGAAGTTAGTGATATATACAAATATGTCAAAACTCTGCCACATTTTAATGAGAAAGGTGTTGAAGCCTTCTTTATTTCATTTGAAAAATTGGCTGGGCAGATGGAGTGGTCCGAGGATTTATGGGTAATGCTAGTTCGGACTAAACTGGTAGGCAGAGCTAGTGAGGTGTTTGCCGCACTGTTAGATGAGGTGTCAAGAGATTATGAAGAGGTTAAACAGACTATTTTAAGTGTTTATGAATTGGTATCAGAAACACATAGACAGTGGTTCAGAAACACAAAGAAGGAACCCGGTCAGACTGATGTTGAGTTTGAGAGGTAAACATAGTCATTTTGATCGATGGGTACGTGCTTTGAAAACAGAGAAGACCTTTGAGGCTCTAAGAGAGAATATTCTGCTAGATGAGTTTAAAGACTCATTTCCAGAGATGGTAAAAATTCACATGGAGGAACAAAAAGTTCAGGAAGTGAGAAGGGCAGCAGAATTAGCAGATGAGTACATATTGGTGCACAAGACAAGCTTCCAGCCAGAATTTCATCCTGTGAGTGGTAGGAGTTAGATGAAGGGGCGATCCTACATTACAAAACCAACAGTAGAGAGCACTGGTAAGAATTTACCACAGGATGAAAAAGAAGCCCAAGAGGGTGGAAAGGAGATAAAAGGCCTCAGGTGTTTCCACTGTGGTAAAGTGGGACACATAAAGTCACAGTGCTGGTCGTTAAAGAAAGGCACTTTATGGGAAAAGGTGTGTCAAAAGATGCTCAGGCAGTAGCATTAGTGAAGGTAGTAAAGGAGACCCCAAGAAGAACCAAGGAGCTGCAGGAGAGTGCACAGCCTGGGCAGAGGCTGGGTACGGAGTTGGTACCTGATCTCTGCAAAGAATTTGCCTTTGTGGGTAAAGTTTACTCAGAAAGAACGGGGGAGAAGGACAAAAAGTTATAATTTTGAGAGATACAGGATCTAACCATCGCCGATAGTAAGAGATGAATATGAATAACACTCTTTCTGATCTGTTACCCGAGAGTGTGGTAATTTATAGGATAGATGGACAGAAATTTAGTGTTCCCCAATGTAAGATCAAGTTAGAGTGTCAACTTAAGGCTGGGGAAGTAACAGTGGGAGTGATTGACAGAGTGTCAGTTCCAGGAAGTCAGTTTGTTCTTGTGAATGATTTGGCAGAGTCCAAGGTGGAAGTGATACCTCTTGTTGTGGAGAAACCCAAGGAAGACCAAGAAATGAGGAGTTAAAACAGAAATATCCTAGTATTTTCCCAGACTATATGGTGACCGGATCCCACTATCATAAGTCACAGCACAACGCGAAAAGTAAAGAGAAAGATGAAGGAGTTGAGGTTCAGTTAGTGGACACCCTGTTTGACGTAATGGTGCAGGATAAACCGCAACAGGCAAAGGGTCAGACAGAAGTGTTTAGTCCTGAATGGCTAAGAGACTTGCAACAGCAAGACAAGACGATAAAAGATGTATATGTGGATGCGTACTCTGAAAAGGAGGCAGAGAATATTTCGGAGGGTTACTATCCCAAAGATAGAATCCTAAGATGGAAATGGAGACCACAGCAAGTTAGTGCAGAGGAGAAATGGGCCAAAGTGCACCAGATTGTGTTGCCAGTAGCACACAGACAGGAGGTATTACAGTTAACACATGAACTACCTGTAGGAGGTCACCTTGGGATAGCCAAGACTCCAGCTAAGGTACAAAAACATTTTTATTGGCCTGGAATGCACAAGGATGTAGTTAACGTTTGCCGTACGTGTCATACGTGCCAAATGGTAGGTAAGCCACAGGGGGTATTAAAACCAGCACCTTTGTTGCCAGTTCCCACATTTGAAGAACCTTTCATGCGGGTTATAATTGATTGTGTAGGTCCCCTCCCCAGAACTAAAGGTGGGGACCAGTACTTGTTAACCATAAGGGATGTGTCTACCAGATTTTCAGTGGCAATTCCATTACAGAGTATCAAGGCAAAAAGGGTGGTAGAAGTGTTAGTAGCTTTCTTCACATGGTATACGATACCCAGAGAGATTCAGTCAGACCAAGGGTCAAATGTTACTGCTAGGCTGTTTAAGGAGGTTATGGAAAGCTTAGGTATACAGCACTTTAAATCCAGTGCATTTCATCCTGAATCACAGGGAGATTTAGAAAGGTGTCATCAAATCTTGAAGACCATGTTGAGAGCATACTGTCAGGATTATTCAAATGATTGGGATAAAGGTATCCCATTTGTATTGTTAGCCATTAGAGATGCCCCAAATGAATCTACTCAGTTCACTCTCTTTGAGTTAATACTTGGTCATGAAGTGAGAGGCCCTTTGAAATTAATTAAAGAAAAATTGACAGGACCAAAGTCAGAGATTTCACACTTAGATTATTTTTCGAAAGAGATTAAATAGAGTAGGTGAGTTAGCTGAACAGTACCTAAAGAAGCCACGGTGTAGAATGAAGCAGGTGGCAGATAAAAGCTCTCAGAATCAGATCTTTTCCTGAGGGGATAACATGTTATTCCTGTAACCAGTGATAGGAGATCCCTTCAAAGCCAAGTTTAGTGGTCCCTATCAAATTGAGAAAATGTTGAGTCAGGTGAACTATCTAGTAAAGATGCCAGATAGAAAAAAAAAGATATCGAATATGTCTTGTGGGCATGTTGAAACTGTATTTTATTAGAGAGAAAGAACTGGAGAACCAAGTGTTAATTACTGCCCGACAGAATGAGGAATCAAATTCAGATGATATGGATTTTGTTGTGCCTCACAATAGATTAAAAAATAAAGAACTCCTTGAGAATGGGGTTGTTTAGTAAGCTATCTGTCTCAGGAGCATAGAATGCAGTTGTATGATTTGTTACTGTAGTATAAGGTCATATGTAAGAATCAGATGGGGAGAACTAAAGGTATTGTCTATGAAGTAGGGAATACTGCTCCGATAAAACAACACCCCTATCAGCTTAATCCTTTCAAAGCCAGACAAGTCCAGATGTAGTTGGAGACCATGTTCGATGAGAACATCATTGAACCAAGCCAGAGCGAGTGGAGTTTGCTGATCGTCTTAGTTCCCAAACTGGACGGGACTCAATAATTCTGCATGCATTTTTGGAAGGTCAACACTGTTACAAAATCATTTATTGGTTTGCCTGTGCTGACTTGTATGGACAAAGATTGGAGGAAGTTATGGTGAAGACAGATGGCAGGACCAAGCAATCAGCAAGCTTCAGCTATTAGGTTTCTACTCTGACTTACAAGCTCAGGTTTTGCTCTGTTTAGTTTCGTGAGAAACGAGGGGAGAATTGGAATTTACAAATAAATTAGGTAAGTTGGACTAATAATGAGGAAGCAAGTGTGTAGGAATATGTGAGTCGCTACTCAATAATGAGATTCTGAAGTTGGCTTTGAGGGACAACTTTTAGAATTTTTGTTTCTCAACATCAAGATTTCAATTTTTCATTCTCACTGTATTTTTCTAACATTCTTGCCTAGGTCCACATCACTCTAGGGAGGGCAAAATACTGCCCACTGGTGACGAATGCTCTTCATTCTTATCATGCTTACAACAACCACAGTTAGGATGCAAAGCAAAAGAAATTCTAAAAAAAAAATGAATAACGAAGGAAACAATTAACAGTGGAATTGAATTTTTGGCAGTTCCAAAATATTATCTGCTGGTGTCTTTCATTGTGGGATCAGCAGTCAGATTCTGTTGCTAATGTTAATGTTGCTGAGGTTTTCCTACATGTAGGGGCAATTCTACATTGCAACAATGCTTTGTGGTAGTAAGTAGGGTTACATTTCTGCAGCAATATTATAAAGAACATTTTAAACTTGTCCAAGAACAACTTTGCTGTATCTACAGAAATTGATACACTTGCTTTTGAGAAATGGACCTGTTAAAAATCAAAGGAAAATGTAAGTGGTCAGCAATTGTGACACACTGGCATGTGATACGCTCAATGATTCTGGAATGCAAAAGCTGAAATATATATCCTATGGCATTTCTCTTGATTTTCAGGATGTCATCACACATCAGTGGAAGTAGGATGTGCCCAGCTTAATTCTAACTATGTTTTATCATGTGTATGAAGTATACTGCAGTGAAATTGATTATTTCGCCATTAAGTACCAATGCCTGTCCATATTACTCTAAAATTCCAATTCAGCGGCTGAGGGAATTCATGCCAGTGTGCATTAGAATTTGATGATCATTCCTTAATTTCAGTGTGGATAAAAATGTTATATTCTAAAGATTTATACCCAATTGGAAGAGAAAAAGTGAAACCTGTTCCTGTCAACTTTGGTTTCTCTCCTCCCCAATGTTTTTGTTGAGGTAAAGTTTCATGGGAGTCAAACATCTTCTCGTATGTAGCCATTGTCAAAATGTGAACTTTAACTTTGGGTCTGTCCAAACTGTTTCAAAAACGTGGAGTAACAAAACCTCGTGAAATCCAACCTCAACTGATTCCCCTAACGTATGTTACTATACTGTTCCCTACATCAGGGCACTGCCTATTCAGCTCCATCCTACAACAGGTTAAATCAGCAAATTCAGTGCTTGCTAAACTGGAAGTTTCTAAGTCCATATGACTCAGATGCTCATTGGGTAAGATTTAGATTTCACAACTTTTTGTTCCATTATAGCTCCATAGAAACCCTTGGGCCTCAGACTTGGTACAGGTTGTTAAGTTTTCATCAGTTAGATAAATAAGAATGCAATTGACCTCTGGACCGTAAGCATAGTGGACCAGAAAAACAATCACCAGCCTCGGTGCTCACGCACATATATCAGCATTTTCCAAATCGGTTGCTCAGCATTACAGTTAGGAAGCATCAAAGCAACATTCATCCTTCATTCTGAGGTGTTGGAGAGTGACTAGAACAATTTAATCAACCTAGTTGTAGGGTTTTTGAAAAATGGAGAGTACAATGGAGAATGTAGATTATAGGGAAGCAAAGAGAGAGGGGATCACTTTGGAGGCTGTGACCAAACTATATTATGTTACTCAATGCAGTTGACCAAAACTGACTGACTTTTGAAGTTCTTTCCTAAAAACAAATCTAATTTTTTTGTACTTTTTAAGTTTAAATTAAAATTTATTTTACCATCATTTGCTGAAGGCAAATAAATAATGCATTTAGTTTAAAGGTTCTGCCTCTGTCTGTATCTACTCTCTGGCATTACTGGTCATTCTGTTATAACACGTGTTTCGTTAATGTAAGTTTGCTGTAATGTGATTGACGAATTGGGAACACTGTTTCCTAAGGAAACATTGTTTTTATAATGCAAGGTTGCACAAGAATGCACATTATAAAAGAACTACCTATATTTACCTTTGACACAGGTTCAGTTAGACTCGAAATGTCAGCTCTTTTCTCTCCTTACAGATGCTAACAGACTTGCTGAGATTTTCCAGCATTTTCTCTATTTTGGTTTCAATTTCTAGCATTCGCAGTAATTTGCTTTTACCTATTTTTACCAATTGAAAACTTAATGGCAGATCATATTACCCACCAAATTTCTTGATTTAATGAGTAAGCGTCTCCCAAATCGTCAACATAAACTGTTCAATGGCAAGCTCTTGATCAAAAATAGCTGGAAATATCTATCTCTGATTGTGCCCATCACCTTCTCCTAATCTCTACTTAATATCTATTGTGAATATCTTTATCATTTCTAATTT
Source organism: Chiloscyllium plagiosum (assembly GCF_004010195.1). Lineage (NCBI taxonomy): Eukaryota > Metazoa > Chordata > Chondrichthyes > Orectolobiformes > Hemiscylliidae > Chiloscyllium > Chiloscyllium plagiosum. Next base: position 12,511,926 of record NC_057741.1, read on the forward strand.
CAGCACAAACAAATTGCACAATTTGGAAGTTTAGTGAGACTGAGGTCTTGAAACTGGGAGATCTAATGAGCAAAATTTCCCTCATATACTTTTCTTCCTTCCAATCCAGAAAAAATATCTATGTGCATGTTTCGGGTACAAGAACATACACATCAAAATGAGACAACGGGAATTACAATGTGGCATAGTTGTTTGGTACGCTTCGAAGTGTTAGTTCAAAGTTCTGTGAACCACTCTGATTCACTCAAATGTAGAAAGTTAACATAATCTATCATAATAAAACTATGATACACAATGGTTAACACATCAACAACCCTAATTAAATTAGATCATCTACGTCTCTGAAGTCACCAATTAGAAATCATCAATTACAGCACCGTCAAATAGCTCTTTAGTGTTATCTGATTTATTTCTACTTACTTGATATTTTTCATGATGGGATCATAAATAGCTAAAATTAAAAATTTATAAGAAAGACCGAAAAATGTAAGTAATGCACAAAACATATTAAAAGATGCCTACAAGCATACCCTGTATCCTTTAGGGTGAGCTCCCAAAGGCTGGTTTACTCTCAGATGCCTAGTTTACTGTTAGAAGCCTGGGAGTAGGAGGTTTTAACATTATCAGATCTACACATCCAGATAGTTCTTCTATAACGCAATGGTTGTGTTCTTGTGTAATCCTGCATTATAGAAAAATCACTCCTTAGAAACAGTACTTAAAGTGTTGGTGATGTAATCAAGTTGCAGCCAAAACACATTTTAAAATTTTGGGCTTTAGAAAAACAGCATTCTCAATTTGTCAATCGCGTTATAGCAGAATGACCTGTATTCAAAATGTATTGTTTTGCTCACCCTGTCACTTTCACTGCATTTGTCTTCAGAAGACTAACAGTTTTATCTGTTGGCCGAAGAAAGCTGCTGCCATTTCTTTCTGAAGCGGTGCCTACTGAACCAGCCGAAATTGTCTTTTGACTTTTGTTATTGCCATAGTCACTGTTTTGATTCTCACTGAGCAAATGGCTGTATCTGTAGTGTGAAATTATCCCTATCCTGCTCTTTAAACATATGTCCTAACGTCCCACCAACACCCTTAAGTCTGGTTAATTGCGCAAAACGTTGGATTTGTTCCAGTCAGACTCTGCATCCAGCTGTGCTGCGATACCTCCAAAGATTCCGTTAGTCCTACACTTTTAAAACTCCTAAAATCCAAACTTCTAGTTCTGTCAGATGCCATCGACCTAATTCTATCACCAGTCTGAATGCAACCTAATCCTAGAACAGTGCTATTGTGCTATAACTCTAGTATATTGGATGGATCAGTTTTTTGTCCAATGTGTACAGGACGGTTTCCTGACACAGTATGTCGAAGGGCCGACAAAAGGGGAGGCCACATTGGATCTGGTGCTTGGTAATGAACCAGGCCAGGTTTTTGATTTAGTGATAGGTGAGCACTTTGGAGAGAGTGACCATAATTCAGTTACATTTAGTTTAGCGATGGAAAGGGATAGGTACATGCCACAGGTCAAGAGTTATTGATGGGGCAAGGGCAATTATAATGCAATTAGACAAGAATTAGGATGCATAGAATGGGGTAGCAAAATGCAAGGGACGCAGACAATGGAAATGTGGAGCTGGTTTAAGGAACAGATATTGCGTGTCCTTGATAGGTATGTCCTGTCAGGCAGGAAGGAAGTGATAAGGTAAGGAAACCGTGGTTTACTATAGAAATTGCATCTCTTGTTAAGAAGAAGAAGGAGGTTTATGTGTTGATGAGGCGAGATGGTTCAGATGAGGTGATGGAGAGTTACAGATCAGTTAGGAAGCATTTAAAAAGAGAGTTAAGAAGAGCAAAGAGAGGACACATTGTAGGTTGTTGGAGAAAATGCAGAGGATGATTTAGCAGTTTGGATTAGAAACTAGCTCTCTGAAAGAAGGCAGCGAGTGATGGTTGATGGAAAATATTCAGCCTAGAGTACGGTTACTAGTGGTGTGGCTTAAGGATCTGTTTTGAGACCACTGCTGTCTGTCATTTTTATAAATGACTTAGATGCAGGCATAGGTGGATGGATTAGTAAATTTGCAGATGACACTAAAGTCAGTGGAGCAGTGGTTTCATTCGTAGAGGGATTGAGTTCCGGAACCGCAATATTATGCTGCAACTGTACAAAACGTTGGTGTGGCCACACATGGAATATTGTGTATAGTTCTGGTTGCCATATTTCGGGAAGGATGTGGAAGCATTGGAAAAGGTGCAGAGGAGATTTACCAGGATGTTGCCTGGTCTGGAGGGAAGGTCTTATGAGGAAAGGCTGAGACACTTGGGTCTGTTCTCATTGGAAAGAAGAAGGCTAAGAGGGGATTTGATAGAGACATACAAGATGATCAGTGGATTAGATTGGGTAGACAGTGAAAGTCTTTTTCCTAGGATGATGACATCAGCTTGTACATGAGGACATAACTACAAATTGAAGGGTGATAGATTTAAGACAGATGTCAGAGGCAGGTTCTTTACGCAGAGAGTGGTAAGGGCATGGAATGCCCTACCTGCCAATGTAGTCAACTCAGCCACATTAGGGGCATTTAAACAATCCTTAGATAAGCACATGGATGATTTTGGGATAGTGTAGGGGGACGAGCTGAGAATAGTTCACAGGTTGGCGCAACATCAAGTGCCGAAGGGCCTATTCTGCGCTGTATTGTTCTGTGTTCTATCTTTGAACTGTGGGAGGAAACTAGAGCAAACCCACACAATCACAGGAAGAATGTACAATTTTCACACAGACAGTCACCCAAGGGTGGAATCAAACCCAAGCCTCTGGCACGATGAGGCAGCAGTGATAACTACTGAGCCATGGTGCTCCCCTAAAAGGTGTTTGAATGGACTGAGTCACAGAATCCATACAGCTGCATGGTTAGGCTTTAAAGAAGGTGCCAAGTGCCAGGAAGCTTGGCAGTAGCCAATAATTCCACCCACAGTGAACTAGGGAGTGAGAGTGTGGTGCCCCATTCATCAGGGTGCTCAGTTAATGAGAAAAGTTTGAGAAGATAGCATCAAAACATTTGCTCGGACTCAAAGAGAGAAAGCTTGCCTGAAATCCTCCAGAAATGACATGTATTTGGTTTCTGGTGGGATTCAACCCATTATTTTTGATTGATTTTGTAGTAGTTTACATGGTTAGCCGACAAAGTACAAGGATCTCTCACTGCCCAGGCAGATAATTCAGCAGGAAATCCTACAATTTCATTATCCGGCAATAACATTGTGCTTTAATGCAAGTTCCATTTATATTCTAACTGCTGACATTGCATGGCACATTTAATATTAAGTTTCTGCAATTAAAATATCAGTTTCAATAATTAAAATATCAATCAATAAAACTCACCTACCACAGTTATATCCAATAGTTTTGCAGGGGGTAATTGATAACTGTTATTACTTCTGAAGAATTTTCTTTTGCTCTGACTCAACCTGAGCATAGCTTATACTAAATTATTACTTTTTACAAAATATTGTTATTCATTGAGCATTCTGAAAATCAGGGCAATTATTATTTGGTCTTAAAATACATTTATACATCTTACATGCTTTTGAGTTTACATCGTGTTTAATGCTAAATGATTGTACAGCAGCCTCATTTTAGAATGTTTGATGACTGAAGCTAATAGCTGTAACTAATTAGGCTCTAATTTGTATCTAACTTGAAATCTATTGCTACTTGGTATGGAAATGATCCGACTCAGCATTGGCTATATGTCCAGCAGATTTTTTTCTCTCTCCCAACAGCTAGGTGTTAAGTTTCTAAATGGCAAAACACTTTTTGTTTCTAACCAGCAACCATAAATTAATTTCCAGTTTAATGGATCACATGTTACTGCAGAAGAGCATCAAAGGAAATCTGATAATAATTAGACTTGCCCTTAGACATTTAGATTTCCAAAATTTAGACCAGAAAGTTGCTGAAAGGCTGCAGAGAAGAAAACTGACAGAGACCTGAGAGAATCACTTTAATGAGTATCTATAATATTAACTACAGAATTTCTGAGAAGGGAAGGCAAATTTCCGCAGCAAATCAGACATAGAATAATAAAGGTAATAGGAGAATGATAAGGCAAAGATTAGATTAAATTCCCTACAGTGTGGAAAAAGGCCCTTCGGCCCAATAAGTCCACAACGACCCTCTGAAGAGTAACCCACCGAGACCCACCTCCCACTGACTAACACACCAAACCTACAGGCAATTTAGCATGGCCAATTCACCTGGCCAGCACATCTTTGGACTGTGGGAGGAAACCCACACAGACATGGGGAGAATGTGCAAACTCCACACACACAGTCACCCAGAGACTGGATTTGAACCTGGGACCCTGGTGCTCGGAGGCAGCAGTGCGAACCACTGAGCCAGCATGCTGCCCCAAAAATGCATGAGAAAGAAGACAGAATTGGATAGTGAAGAAAATATTTAGAAATATTCAACAACAATTAAAATCTGAAAGAAAGAGACAAAATCAGAGAATTGCAGGGTTATTATAGTGGAGGAGGCCATTTGGCCCATTATATCTGCACCAGAGTTTTGAATAAGCAACTCACTTTGTGTCATTTTCCTGCCTTCTCCCTCTAAATCTCCACACTTTATTTTTCAGATTTCAGTCTAATTCTATTTTGAATGTTTCAGTTAAACCTGCTGGCATCACACTCTCTTAGTTTAACATTATAACCACTTGTTGTGTGAAGAAGCTTTTCTTATATTGATTCTGTTTCTTTCACCAATTATTATTGGTCTTAATCCTTTCATGAATGGGGACAGTATTACACTGTCACTATCATGATCTTAATTTCCTTAAATATCCTTTCCTCTTTTCTCCAGAAAAAAAAGTGCGACTTTTTCAAATCTATCTTCATAACTAAATTTCCTCAGGCCTGGAATTATTCTTGGGAACCTCTTCTGTCTCCAGTAATGCTTAATATCCAATGGCAGGGAGATTGACTTTGTAGTAAAGAACACTTACTGCATCATCAGTCAAAAGACATTCTACCTACCATACAACAATACTGTGTATTACTGTCAATGTCCAATATGAGACCAAATACATGTTCCTTTTGGTTCATATTTGGCATAATGCAGATTGCAGTAGGTAATATTTATAAATGATTTGGATGAAAATGTAGGTAGTCTCAGTACATTTGCAGACGAAATGAAATTTGGTGGAATTTTAGATAGGGAGAAACAATTGTCAAAGGATACAGTAGGATATAGTTCAATTTGAAAGCTGAGTGGAGAAATGGCAGATGGAGTTTAATTGAGACAACTGTGAGGTGATGCATTCTGGGAGGTCAAATGCAAGAGGAAAGTGTACAGTTCATGGTAGGATGTTGAGGAACATTGATAGTCAGAGTGATCTTGGGGTGCAAGACCATAGGTCCTTGGAAGTGGCAATGCCAGTGGATAAGATGGTGAAGAAGGAGTAAAACATGTTTGTCTTCATCAGTTGGGCACCGAGGATTAAAATTGGCAAGTCATATTGTACAGTCGGTATTGCTATAACATGTGTTTTTTTCAACAGAAATTGAAGAATTTAGACTATTATTTATAGAACGCGAACTTTCCTTACATTATTGGCTATAACGTAATTCTGGCCCCATTAGTTTAAATGGCATTGCTGTTGTGCAATTTTCTTACAATACGAGATCGCACGAGAATGGAACTATCGTTTTATATCAGAACTAACTGTATCTGTCCAAGACTTTAGTTAGGTCAGATTTGGAGTATTGTATGCAGTTCTGCTCACCACACCATAGGAAGGATGTGGAGGCTTTGGAGATGGTGCAAAAGACGCTTACCAGGATATTGTCTGGATTGGATTATATCAGCTATAAAAAGAGGATGGACAAACTCAGATTTTATCTCTAGAACATTGGAGCCTGCGGTAAACTGATAGCAAAAAATATGATGAGAGCATGGGTAGGGTGGATAGTCGGAATGCTTTTCCCAGGGGGGATTTGTCAAATACTAGGGGACATAGGTTTAAAGTAACAGGTGAAAGTTTAAAGAAAGTAGCATGTAGGAATTCTTTTTTTCGACACAGAGTGATAATCAGCTGGTATGCACTGCCAGGGAAGGAGGTAGAAGCAGAGGTATTTAGACAGGCACATGAACAGGCAGGGAATAGAGGGATATGGATTATGTGCAGGCAGGTGGGACTGGTTTAGAACGGTATAACCATTGGTGCAGATATGGTGGGCCGAAGGCCCTGTTCCTGTGGTGTATTTCTGTATTCTATGTCTATGTACTCCACAAACTATTACTTGCAAAATAAAATGATTATGATTAGAAGTGATTCTGTAATTGGGAACTGTACTTGGGACCCATTATTTTGCGCACAAAACAAATATCAAGTCTTGTACATTTTTTGGATTAACTTGGAAGCCTACATTTCTCGATTGCTTTCATTATATGAAATACCTTTTTTATTTTTATTTATTTTAGATTGTGGACTGAAGTGGGAAAATAACTGCTTTGAAACCAAGGACTGTGAAACAAATTGTTGGGCTTCTAAAACCAGGGTACCATGACTCATTATGAGTTATATTTACACTGCTGCTTTGTAAGCAGTAGGGGAGGAGAGAAAAGTTGGCATGGCGCTGATATAAGTGCCAAAAAGTGTGGCGCTGAAAAAGCATGGCAAGTGATGAAGGGCTTATGCCTGCTCCTGCTCCTCGGATGCTGCCTGATCTGCTGTGCTTTTCCAGCACCACACTTTTCAACTCTGATCTCCAGCATCTGCAATCCTCACTTTCTCCTTGTAACTGATGTAAGTATCTAAATTGAGAATCATTCCGCAACAGATTGCTCATTAATTTGTGTAATTATAAGCAAATGTTGATGCTAGAGGTCAGCAGCCTGATCACAAGACTAATTGTTTTCTGGGCAGATGTACAGCTAATGGGTGTGAACAATACAGAGGCAGAAGATCTCCAGACTGGAAGAAACAGGATCTGCATCTTTATTTCTCTGCAGTAAAAGTAACTGAAGCCTGAAGAAAACCAATTATTTACTCTCTCCTGTTGCTACAAGCTGTTGCCTCAGATCAGTAACCAAGAGATTTTATAATTGCGCAACCCGCTGCTTCCTGTGAAAGAATCCAGAAAGGATATTGGAGAATAGAAAGTTATGGGGAGCAAACAAAACATCTCATCAAATCCTGTGGATTGGTGCTACTGAATGGTGTTTCCCCAGATTGTTTTCCCATAACCAGCAAAGCTATTCACATTTTCTTTGTCAGTGTCTGTTAATGTTTACAGGTTTTAAAAGGGTGTCAGAGTTTCAACTAGTAAAATTGCAACATCAAAGCCTTGATAATTCCATCTGATTCCATGACACAGGAACATTGGCAACTTTGAATAGTTTAGTTAAAGCATTAAATTTTCTGGCAACCTGGGGGCACTGGGACTTGAGAGTCAGTGCACTTTCTTAAGTGGATCCCAGCGCATGGCAACACCTGGAATCAGAGTAAACATGCTAACCAATCAGCATTAGATTAGATTAGATTTAGATTAGATTACAGTGTGGAAACAGGCCCTTCGGCCCAACAAGTCCACACCGACCCGCCGAAGCGCAACCCACCCATGCCCCTAACCTAACACTACGGGCAATTTAGTATTGACCTGCATATCTTAGGACTGTGGGAGGAAACTGGAGCACCCGGAGGAAACCCACGCAGACACAGGGAGAACGTGCAAACTCCACACAGTCAGTCGCCTGAGGCGGGAATTGAACCCGGGTCCCTGGCGCTGTGAGGCAGCAGTGCTAACCACTGTGCCACCATGCCACCTTTTCTCTGATCCTATAAATTGTTCTGATTGTTTGAAATTTGAATTTCTTCCATTTGTCCTAAAGTTTTAGCAACTTTATGTGTACCTCACAAATATAGCAACTTCAAACCAATCAATGCATTTAAGGCTGGGGAAGATGGTAAAATTTTGTTTCCACAAAGCTAAGAACCAAGTAGCACTTATGACAGTAGCATTTGGAATTAACCTCACAATCATCTCTAGCCTGATATTGCTGAATCTCTTGCCCAATCTTGCTGAATGATTTGAGAATGAGCAACATAAAATCTAGCGTCACCACTGTTTTGATAGTAAAATCAATTCAATATTTACTACCGCAATAATAATTTATAAAGAAATATTTTTAGCCATTTGTGAAAAGAATCAAAGAAATTATTTGCAACTAATATTCGTTATGAATTGGTTACCAAACACAATTAATTAATAACTAGCTCCTCAATTACACATTGAGTCTCTAATTCCAATATTTGCAGATATTAAAATCTAAATGACTCCATGTTGTTTTTATTTCAGTTACAATTACTTGTTTAAACTCTACATTATAACAGCATACAAAGTAAATTGTTCATTAGACAGGTCACTGAGAATAAGTGCAACTCTAAAAATCTCAGTATTATTTTCATTTATTGTTTGTATTACGATTCATTAAAGCTCATTTGTTGTTTTCTGTTCTGTTTCAATACATGAAATCCTTTTCATTACTTTACTTCATTCATAGTCCAAACTTTCTGCTGAAGACTTCGCATTTGAGTGGATTTGTCTTCCTATGGATCCAGTTTTTCTATCAAAAAGTGTTGATAACCACAGCTGTGCCCTTTGGTTCATAACGTTTTCCTGTTTGAATGCAAAGAGAATAGGTAAACGTCCAATATAATTTCAGATGTTCTCTTCAGTAGTATATTGAGTGCATTTCTGTGGATTGTAGCAATTTGTACAGAGGAAATTTTAATCTAAAAGAGCAAGTGAGACTGGGATAAATCTTGTGTGGTCAGATGATGTCATAGAGATGTATAGCATGGAAACATCCCTTCTGTCCAACTCATCCATGCCACCCTAATCTAGTCCCACGTGCCAGCAATCCTCCCCTTATCCCTCCAACCCTTCCCATTCATATACCCATCGAGATGCCTTCTAAATGTTGTAATTATACTGGCCTCCACCACTTCCTCTGGCAGCTCATTCCACACACGCACCACTCTCTGCATGAAAAAGTCACCCCTTTTATATCTTATCCTCTCACCCTAAACCTATGCCCTCTAATTCTGGACTCCACGACCCCAGGGAGAAGACCTTGTCTATTTACCTTATCTATGCAACTCATGATTTTATAAAGCTCTATAAGGTCACCCGTCAGCCTCCGACACTCCAGGGAAAACAACCCCAGCCTGTTCAACCTCTCCCTATAGCTCAAATCCTCCAACCCTGGCAACATCCGTGTAAATCTTTTCTGAACCCTTTCAAATTTCACAACATCCTTCTGAGAGGAAGAAGACCAGAATTGCACGCAATATTCCAAACGGGGCCTAACCAATGTCCTGTAAATCTGCAACATGACCTCCCAACTCCTATACTCAATACTCTGCCCAATAAAGGAAAGCATACCAAACGCCTTCTTCACTATCCTATCTACCTGCGACTCTACTTTCAAATAGCTATGAACTTGCACTCCAAGGTCTCTTTGTTCAGCAACAAAGGACCTTACTATTAAGTGTATAAGTCCTACTAAGATTTGTTTTCCCAAAATGCAGCATCTCGCATTTATCTGAATTAATCTCCATCTGCCACTCCTCAGCCCATGGGCCCATCTGCTCAAGGTCCTGTTGTACTCTGAGGTAACCATCTTCACTGTCCACTACACCTCCAATTTTGGTGTTATCTGTAAACTTGGACAACTTGGACCAAGCCTTAGACAATCAACTTCCTATCGAAACCAGACAAGCCTGGAACTGCCTGGTTAGTTGCTAATGGCTACATTGTATCAGAACAAGCCATTGTTTCCACCTCCAGTGAACCTGTTTCGTTAGAAGAATGTTACACAGACCTGGTGGCCCCCAGCTCAGTAGGAGGCCGGAGACATTGCATGGGAAGGTGAGCACTTCATAGTTGAAGGTTCAAAATCATGTTCTATGATCTCCAAAGATCTCCTATGATCTTGCTGCTCCCACCTGATACTAGAATTTGACACAGGCCACATAATCTTTGTGAAGAGCATAAAGAGGTGCATAAAAGAAGTGCTTTTTGCATCTTCTTCAACAGCATCTCCAGAGATGACCCAAAGACCAGAATCTCCCCCGGCTGAGAGGGAAAGCCCAAATCGATGACTACAGACCTTAAACTATCAACTAACCCTCAAGACATTCCTTGAAGAACAGTCTATCCCAGCCTTATTAAATGGGTATTACCATGCTTTTCAAACAAGCAGTTCAAATGCAGTGGTCAGGAGATATGACCAGAATGTTACAAATTTTCATAAGTGCATGTCAGAAGGAGAAAGCTAGTGTAGATTTCAGACTGTTTTCTTAGAGATTTAACACTGTTTACTGAAAGTTTCAGTGAATGGATTGATAGAATTTGACAGAGTTTATTTAAAGAGCAATAGTAGAGTCTGGTCAAATTCTTTTTCCATGATAAAGTGTTTAATAAAGTTGTGTTAGACTTTTCCCTGATTCTTGTCCCCTTTTGTCTATCTCATCGTCTAATGAGCCTGAGTTAAATAGGGTTACTGCAAACTGGTCAAGGTTAGTCAGGGTACATTTACTCACCATTCACTTTATGACATTGGTGTCCCTGGGTGGGCCTAATGAAGAATTACTTGAAAGGAAACTCCAATAATTTGAACCCTACCTTGTTCGGAGTCAAGAGTGTAGTGCTGGAAAAACACAGCAGGTCAGACAGCATACGAGGAGCAGGAGAATCTCCTCATCCTCAGATACTGCCTGACCTGCTGTGCTTTTCCAACACCATACTCTCGACTCTGATTTCCAGCATCTGCAGTCTTCACTTTCTGTTGTGGTTCTGTCCGCTGAGCTGGGAATTTGTGTTGCAGATGTTTTGTCCCCTGTCTAGGTGACATCCTCAGTGCTTGGGAGCCTCCTGTGAAGCGCTTCTGTGATCTTTCCTCTGGCATTTGTAGTGGTTTGAATCTGCTGCTTCCGGTTGTCAGTTCCAGCTGTCCGCTGCAGTGGCCGGTATATTGGGTCCAGGTCGATGTGCTTATTGATTGAATCTGTGGATGAGTGCCATGCCTCTAGGAATTCCCTGGCTGTTCTCTGTTTGGCTTGTCCTATAATAGTAGTGTCTCTGGGTCAGATATGTGGATGACACCTTTGTAATCATTAAAAACACAGAAATAGAGAACACACACCGGATCATCAATGCCACACTCACAAGAATCCAATTCACTAGAGAGGAAGAAAAGGACAACCAACTCCCATTCTTAGACGTGATGATTCAGAGAACACCGAATGGAGAATTCACACAAAGGTATACAGGAAAGCCACACACACAGACTAAGTCCTAAACTACGAAAGCAACTACCCCAACATACACAAAAGAAGTTACATCAAGACACTATTCAAAAGGGCCACAACATACTGCAGTACACCAGAACTGCAAAAAGAGGGAGAAGAACATCTATACAATGTATTCGCCAAAAACGGATACCCGTGCAATTTGAAACATTGATTTTCCTGTTCCTCGGATGCTGCCTGACCTGCTGTGCTTTTCCAGCAGCACACTAATCCTAACCCTAATCTCCTACATCTGCAGTACCTACTTCTGCCTAGTGAATGGGGATGTCCATCTCCCTTTTCAGAATAACTTGAGTGCCCTACATCCACTAAACCCCTACGCACTGCACCTCCACCATCCTCTCCTATTCTAGTACAGCATTCTGTTCTCTTAAAGTGTTACACCCCAAGACAATCAATAAGTATATCGACCTGGACCCAATATACCGACCACTGCAATGGACAGCTGGAACTGACAACCGGAAGCGGCAGATTCAAACCACTACAAATGCCGGAGGAAAGATCACAGAAGCACTTCACAGGAGGCTCCCAAGCACTGAGGATGTCACCTAGACAGGGGACGAAACGTCTGCAACACAAATTCCCAGCTCGGCGAACAGAACCACAACAACGAGCACCCGAGCTACAAATCTTCTCACAGACTTTGTCCTCACTTTCTCCTTGTTCAGAATCAGGGTGCTTATGTTGTGAGGTACACAAACTGTAGATTTCGAGACATGAACCCTGGGGGGGGCAAGATAAAGTATATGCTATGGACAGTCATATGAATTCAGAGGAAACTCTAATGATATGTTTAAATAGGAAATGGCCTGAGTTGGTAAAAATTTCTAATAAACCAGCATTGGGTCTGGGATAGCTGGGATTGCTGAAATGAAACATATCGTTGATTATGGAAGCATGCTTCAAAAGTAGTTAAAGCCATAGCTATAGTTGATGTATGGAACAGGTCCATGGTGAAGAAGCAAAAATCTTAAGTATAAAGAAGCATACACAGAGCGAGAGAGAAGAAATAATTAGCGTCATACAAGAAATCAAGAAGAAGTTGGGAAAAAGAGAGATGGAAGATCCTCCGACAGGATGAGCAGTTCGAGGGCTCTGGATTGGAATTAGGTAGAAAGAAAATAAAGCTCCTGAAACTAGATGACTGCAGCCAACTAAACCGAATGCTTGGCAGGCAGTTTCAGGCCCAACTTGATAAAACCTACAGACAGGAGCAGTGGGTGATCAGGAACCTCTATACTACCCGGAAAATAATGGCTGAGCTTGCAGAACAGAGTAACGATCTGAAAGCAGCGATCAGGGTCCTGCATCAAGCAGGTAAAGAAAATAAAGAAACTCTGCTCATCACTCAAAGTGCTAGAATAAGATTGACAGACTGAAATCGTTCCTGTTGGTGCATGACGTGTATCTTTGGCATTGTGAGAGCCCTAGGGGATAGCACCACATCCTGGACTAGGAGGATATGGAGGAGGAAGTGCACAGATATACAGCCCTGAATAGTGAATGGGGATTGCTGAAGAAGGACTTTTATCTGAAACATTGATTTTCCTGTTCCTCGGATGCTGCCTGACCTGCTGTGCTTTTCCAGCAGCACACTAATCCTAACCCTAATCTCCTACATCTGCAGTACCTACTTCTGCCTAGTGAATGGGGATGTCCATCTCCCTTTTCAGAATAACTTGAGTGCCCTACATCCACTAAACCCCTACGCACTGCACCTCCACCATCCTCTCCTATTCTAGTACAGCATTCTGTTCTCTTAAAGTGTTACACCCCAAGACAATCAATAAGTATATCGACCTGGACCCAATATACCGACCACTGCAATGGACAGCTGGAACTGACAACCGGAAGCGGCAGATTCAAACCACTACAAATGCCGGAGGAAAGATCACAGAAGCGCTTCACAGGAGGCTCCCAAACTGAGGATGTCACCTAGACAGGGGACGAAACGTCTGCAACACAAATTCCCAGCTCGGCGAACAGAACCACAACAACGAGCACCCGAGCTACAAATCTTCTCACAGACTTTGTCCTCACTTTTTATTCTGGTTTTACGCTTTCCTTTTACTTCGCTGGTTGATTAAAAAGACATCTTCCCTGGAGGTCACTCAGTGTTCCTTATTGCCGAGAATATGGTTCCTTTTTTTTATTTATAAGAAGCAATTGTGAACCATTCAGCAATTATCGTTCTCATAGGAGATGTTAAGAGATCATCTTAATAAACTCAAAGGTTCTCAACTTTGTGAGAACCCCCATTCTATGTCCACCTGTAACACAAAACAAGTACCTTTATCTTATATAAGACTTAGCTATGTAATTAACATTCATCTTAGTTTTGTTTAATTTATATAACATGAAAGTTGTTGATACTGGACCGATAAGGGCTGTTGTGATGAAAGGTATATGAGTTTGATAAAGACAGTAGCATCACTTTTTGCCAAGAGTTTGGATTTCAATCTGGTGACAAATGGGTGTTCTCTATACTACCCGGAAAATAATGGCTGAGCTTGCAGAACAGAGTAACGATCTGAAAGCAGCGATCAGGGTCCTGCATCAAGCAGGTAAAGAAAATAAAGAAACTCTGCTCATCACTCAAAGTGCTAGAATAAGATTGACAGACTGAAATTGTTCCTGTTGGTGCATGATGTGTACCTTTGGCATTGTGAGAGCCCTAGGGGATAGCACCACATCCTGGACGAGGAGGATATGGAGGAGGAAGTGCACAGATATACAGCCCTGAATAGTGAATGGGGATTGCTGATGAAGGACTTTTATCCGAAACATTGATTTTCCTGTTCCTCGGATGCTGCCTGACCTGCTGTGCTTTTCCAGCAGCACATTAATCCTAACCCTAATCTCCTACATCTGCAGTACCTACTTCTGCCTAGTGAATGGGGATGTCCATCTCCCTTTTCAGAATAACTTGAGTGCCCTACATCCACTAAACCTCTACGCACTGCACCTCCACCATCCTCTCCTGGTTTATTAGAATTTTTTACCAACTCAGGCCATTTCCTATTTAAACATATCATTAGAGTTTCCTCTGAATTCATATGACTGTCCATAGCATTTACTTTATCTTGCCCCCCCCCAGGGTTCATGTAGTACAGCATTCTGTTCTGATAAAGCGTTACACCCCAAGACAACCTGAATCCCCAGTCCTGCAGCCTTTGTCTATCTCATTACATATTGGTCCTGAGTTAAAAAGAGTTTTTGCAAACTGGTTAAGGTTAATCAGGGTACATTTGCTCAGGTTTCACTTTGCAACACATGGAAAAAATGCAAATTAATCAGGAAGCTAGCAACAACCAATTGACAACCACATTAAGTCAATTGGCTGTCTCCTCTCCTGAGAAGGTTATGCACATGGAGTTGTGTTAATTGCTTGGTCAAAGTGCAGTTGACTTGAATTTTGCATGTTAACTTTGCGTCCACAAAAGTGGATAGAGGTTCTTCTCCAGGTAGCCTCTGTTTCTAACATTTCCTGTCTCTGGACATGGGCTGTCCCAAGTAGCTGGAATCTAGGCCCTTCCCAGTCAATGTACTGACATACCTGCCAGGCTTTTCTGATAGGTTCATAATACACCAGGACCTCTGTGTACCACTTGCAGGATATGTGCCTTAGATTGAAGATAGTGAGGGCTATAGATTCTCAAAAGTCATAAAGTGTGGAGCTGGAAAAAAAAATACAGCAGGTAAAACAGCATCAGGAGAGCAGGAGAGTTGACATAACATGCAGGACTCTTCATCAGAACTGGGGGAGGGGGGGTGAGAAGCAAATAGAATGTGGGGAGTGGGACAGGGGGGCAAGGTAGGTGGGATGTCAACAGATGGATGTTGTAGGCAGTGAATGGCATTGGTCAGTGGGAAGGGTAGAGCGGATAGGTGGGAAGGAAGATGAACCGGTTAGGTCAGGTCAAGGGGGAAGGGCAGAGAGGGAGGGCCTGACCTGGGATGAGGTGGAGGTGGTGGGGAGATTTGGAATCTGGCGAAATCTATGTTGAGGCCATAAGGTTGTAATTTCCCTTACATGTGCCTTAAGTTGTCTGAAGTATTAATGTAAGAGTTTAAGTTGTCTTGTTGGAACCTTTTTGCTTCAGATGTGATCAAGGGAAACAAACACACACATCTGCAGTCTACTTCCAGGAGGGGAACAACATTCCAAATATAGTGTGCAATCCATTGATGAGTGCTTACATTTGTGTTTGTAAAATGCCACCCTGCATCCCCATCTGGAATCTGGGATTCAGTACCTAAAGACAAAGCCTTGTGGAGCATTGGAAAAATCCTCTAGTTCATGAAGATATGAGGGAAGGAAATGCTGATCTTACTCTGTCCAGCCTACATGTGACTCCAGATCCACAGCAATGTGGTTGACTTTTTGGAATGATCATTAAATGCTGGCCGAGCCAGCAATACCCACATCCTGGGGTTGGTGTGGTGGCTCAGGGATTAGCAGTGCTGCCTCAAAGTGCTAAGGACCTGGGTCCAATTCCTGCCTCAAGTGACTGTCTGTGTGGAGTTTGCACATTCTCCCTGTGTCTGTGTGGGTTTCCTCCCACAATCCAACGATGTGCAGGTTAGGGTGAATTGGCCATGCTAAATTGCCCATAGTGTTAGGTACATTAGTCAGGAGTAAATATAGGGTAGGGGAATGGGTCTGGGTGGGTTACTCTTCAGAGGATCAGTATAGACTTGTTGGGCTGAAGGGCCTATTTCCATACTGTCGGGAATCTAATCTAATCTAATGCTGTGAGTGATTCGTTTTTTAAATGCACTTTGCAACTCCTTGCACAACAGTCTTCCAAAGTCAGCCTAATCATGCTAAAGGAATTTTTTCCTTTCCCTCTAGAACTGTGGCCATTGTCCTTAAAATGCCTGCCAGTACATTCTCCAATCTGCTCAATGATTATCAGACCCTTTAATGATCTCAGGGCACAGTAGTTTTGTCCAACTGTTTGGACTTGATCCTAGATCACACACCCCCAAGCCTTCACATCCCCGTCCAGATTCAACACCCTTCATCTCTATTACTGGACCCGACACCCACCACCAACCTCAGACCCACTGCCACCATTGGCTCCGACCCCAACTCTCTGCTCCCACTGGACCACAGCCCTCAGCATTCGGCATGTGATGGAGCAAGTATTCTACTTTGAATCTCAAAAGCAGCATGACCATGTGACAGCTGCTCAATTTATAGGAAAATGGACTGACAGCTCAAAAATAGACTTAAGATCAATAGTTTTTTTTGAGGGGGAGCAGTACTAGGACAGGAATGAGTGGTGTAGGTGCAGTGTTTTGAGAAGCATTCAATTTATTCTGAAACGGGAGGTGAGGGTTCCCATTCATTATTCAGGTGGTATAGCAATACACCTCCTCCCTAATATCCTCCCAGAATGTCCAGTTTGATGCTGTGAATTATTTTGTTGATCTATTGTCCTGCATTATTTGATTGTCTTTATTTGATCATATTTGTAAATTTACTAATGAATACTCGGGTGCCTGATTCTTTATTGTGATTGATTCCATTCTGTTACATCTCGATGTGTTTCTGCATCCATTATGAGTTTCACACGCCTCTCCATCCTCTCAGTTTCACAAGTGAAGCACAAAGGCAGCATGCATAAGAGAGAAAGGGGCGGTTATGCAGCTTGGCTTCTTCATTCATGAATTCCTTCTGAATTTGCCATCATGGAAGTCATTTCACCTCTCAACTGGAAACAGAATATGGCATAATCCTCACACAATCTTCATCATGGATTGCATCACCAGCACATTGCCTCTATCACATACCCCCAAGGTACCAACTCCCTCTGCTTCAGCTCATCCACCAAACTGTGCACAATAAAAATAAAACTATATCTGAGCTGACAGAATTGCAACTGATAGGAAATGGGAATGTATACAGAGTTAACAGAAAGAAGATAGAACTAAATGAAATGATGCAGCTGATGGTGAAGCTGACAAGGCAACTCCATGACAGCTTAAGAAAATACTTTATTTTCATTTTTGAAGTGAATAATTTTCATTGGTTTTGTAATTGAATTTGAGCATTGTTTGTCAATTGGATATTTTTGTGCATATGAGCTAAACTCCTAATAGCGCAACATTATCCAGAAAGAAATACTGAGGAAAGTTGTTTAGAAGAACATTATCTGGATAATTAATGATAATTTATTCATAAATTATTCATGTAGCAATATTTAGCTATTATCCAGTTTATTTAAGCCACTTAATAATAATTAGTTGGACTAAATAAGCGCTCTGAAAAGAAACGATGTTAGTTAAGACCTTTATGGGTTCCAAAGCAATAATGGCGTTGCTGGATTGTGTTGGGATTTACTTCCAAATCACTATTGTTGTGACCTTAGTCTTCTCAATCTCTTTAAGCAAAGGCACTTATTTGGTCCAATTAATTATCATTAAGTGGTTTAAATAAACCAGATAATAGCTAAATATTGTTAAAGGTTTATTAATAAATTACCATTAATTATCCAGATAATGCCCTCCTAAACAACTTTCCTTAGTATTTCTTTGCAGATAATATTATCTGCAAAGAAATACTAAGGAAAGTTGTTGAGCTCAAATGAACAAAATATCCAATTGAAAAATATGCTCAAATTCAATTGTAAAGCCAATCAAAACTTTTCATTTCAAAAATGAATATGACGCATTTTCTTCAGCTATCAAGGAGCTGCCATATCAGTTTCGCCATCAGTTGCATCACTTAATTTTATCTTCTTTCTGTTAACTCTGTATACATTTGCTTTTCTTATCAACTACAGTTCTGTCAACTCAGATATGATTTTAATATTGTTGTGCACAGTTTGAAAGTTGGATTTAAATGCTTTTAATTTTGAGAAATCATTCAATTCCCTCTTCAATTAATTTTGAGAATTCTTTTTCAATTTAATTACCATGTTCTAATCAAGCACATTCATGGACCTACAGTATGCACTCGTAGAGGTATTGCTCATGAGTCAAAGGGAATCCTGAATACCAATAAGGGTTAGGTTAATCTAAAGTAGAGGAATAAAATTTGAACCAATGTATAACTCAGGATCTCAGATAATAATCAATTTCTAATCCTGCTTTGGATAAAAATTGCCTTCTTTTCAATATTATGACATGACTTTAGCAATTCAGAGTAATTTCTTCTTTATTCAATCCATCATGTAGATTTAGTATTTATCTCTTGTCAATCTTAACATTGAAAATACACAGCAAGATAGTATGCAAGATATACCAACGAAAGTTAAATGTATGGTGCAAGTTTCTGCAGTTGGAAATGATGTGTATAGCTGTTACACCCATGTAGGAAATAAGGTGTATAACAGTAGAGTAGATTCTAGCTCTTTCAGGATTCTGCTACAGTTTAAATCAGATCTTGAACTTACAATCAGTGGACCCATACAAATATCCTCCAGTATCACCCCCCAGTCACTGGACATGTCCAAGGCATTTCCCAGACTTCCCAACATAATACCTCACTCTAGGTCATTGGAGGGTCTCAGTAGAATTCCAGTGAGAATTCTCATATAAGGTTATTTAATTTTGCTCCAAAACATTTACTGAGAGTAGATAGTTTATGTCAAAAGAGAATATCTGATCTTCTCTCCTTGGAGTGGCTCCAATAGGATTGATTACAAGAATCGACTAACTAAGACTGGGTATTGTATCGCTGGTGCTCATCATTGTGTGTCAACAACCAAACTAACTCACAAAAAGACCCCTGTCCAGAATTTCAGATGGGACCTGCAGCCTTGAGTGAGCACAAGTTCAGTTGTTTGAGTTGCTTTTCCACATTTATTCTGGCATCCCAGATTCTCAAGAATGTTTTGGCTCTGGTAGTTAGCATCTTAGGTGTTGAAGAGTGGGTAATGAAATAAATATTAAAGAAATATTGAATTTAGTGTTGTGCAATTAATAATTTCTATTAAAAAACACATAGTAATTGACATTATCTATATTCAACTATCTGATTACCAATAAGGGTTATCTATTCTATATTCAATTATCTATATTCTATAAGCACGGTGGCACAGTGGTTAGCACTGCTACCTCACAGCGCCAGAGACCCGGGTTCAATTCCCGCCTTAGGCGACTGACTGTGTGGAGTTTGCACGTTCTCCCCGTGTCTGCGTGGGTTTCCTCCGGGTGCTCCGGTTTCCTCCCACAGCCCAAAGATGTGCAGGTCAGGTGAATTGGCCATGCTAAATTGCCCGTAGTGTTAGGTAAGGGGTAAATGTAGGGGTATGGGTGGGTTGTGCTTCGGCGGGGCGGTGTGGACTTGTTGTTCTGAAGGGCCTGTTTCCACACTGTAAGTAATCTAATCTAAACTCCTTGTTTGTAATTTAATAGAAACAAATCAAGAAGCAAACTCTTAGAGACATATATTAAGATGGAATAACTATTAACAAAACATATGTGAGAATTAAAATCTGTTCTTGTAAAATGCTGGTTATAATTAGCGACTATTTCCTTCACATAATTGTTGAGTCTTACAACATACAACATAAAAGCTAGTGCTTCCAATTAAACCTGTTGGACTATAACCTGGTGTTGTGTGATCTTTAACATAAAAGAGGTAATTTGGCCCATCATATATTTTTTAAAAGAATAAACCCATTCATACCACTCCCTCATTCTTCTCCAGAGTCTTATATTCTTTTCCTTTAAGGTACATATCTAACATGAGTTTCAAAATCTATTTTTGAGAATGTAGTCAAATTTGGAAGAGGAAGGATGGCTTAATGTTGTTTCTGAAATTGTTGGAATATAAATGATGGAACAAGTTCATTGTGTTCTTCCTAATTGTGCACTTCATTGTACACATACAGGTTTATTTTATAAAACAATTAATAAATGAATTATTTGGGATTACCAGGCATTGCCAGAGTTAAAAAAAAACTTCAACATTGTAGCTGACTGAATGGTACAGAACCATTTTAGGAAATAGGAAATGTTACATGTCTGGACTGAAGAATACAAACTAATCAACAATGTTTGGTGTGCTTGTGTACCGTCCTGATCTCTCTGCTATTGGAAGGATGGTGTGAAACTTGAAAGGGTTTAGGAAAGATTTACAATCCTTATAAATGTTGCCAGAGTTGGAAAGTTTAAGCTATAGGGAGAGGCCGAATATGCTGGGGCTGTTTTCCCTGGAGTGTTGGAGACTGAGGTGTTGGGGAGTGCAAAATTAGAAGGCAGAGGTTTAAAGTGAGAGGGGAAAAATTTAAAAGGGACCTAAGGGGCAACGTTTTCCACACAGACAGTGGTGCGTGTAGGGAATAAACTGCCGAGGAAGTGGTGGACGCTGGTACAATTACAACATTTAAAAGACATCTGGATGGGAATATGAATAGGAAGGGTTTGGGGGAATATGGGCAAATGCTGGCAAAGGGGACTAGATTAATTTAGGATACCTGAGCAGCATGGACGAGTTGGACTAAAGGGTCTGTTTCCGTGCTGTACATCTCTATGACTCTATGACTGTATGTTATAGCTCTGATGACAAATTTACAATCGTAGTACAAACTTTTGGGGACTTTAACACTTTAATGAATAAATTCAATGGAGCCAGAGGCAATTTAGGAGATGCATTTGATCATGCTTAATCTCATTTTTCATTTGTATTTACCAAAGAGAAAGATGCTAACCAGATCATTGTGAGAGAAAATTGATAGGGAATAAGTTTTGGATAGACTTCTGGGACTTAAAGTTGACAAGGGGCTGGGACTGGATGAGATACATCCAGAATTTTGAAGGAAGTGAGAGTGGAAATTGTGAGGGCTTTAGCTATAACCTTTCAGTGTTCCCTAGATTCAGGGGAGTTACCAGATGACTGGAACATTGCGAACATTAAGGTCTTAGAGTCATCGAGATGTAGAGCACAGAAACAGACCCTTCAGTCCAACTCATCCATGCTAACTAGATATCCTAAGTTAATCCAATCCCATTTGCTAGCATTTGGCCTATATCCCATTAAACACTTCCTATTCATATACCATTCTTTTAAATGTAATTTTACCAGCCTCCATCATGTCCTCTGGCAGGTAATTCCATAGACAACCCACTCTCTTCATGGAAACGTTGCCCTTGGGATTCCTTTTAAGTGTTTTCCCTCCCTGCTTTAACCTATGGCCTCTAATTTTGGACTCCCCTAACCTGAGGAAAAACCTTGGCTATTCACCCTATCCATACCCTACATGATTTTATAAACCTGTATAAGGCCATGTATTTTTCTAATTTCTCAATAAGGCTCTTCAACTTCTCATGTCTTGTAATACTCCTTTACTTGCATATAACAAAAAAATCGAGATCGCTGGAAAAGCTCAGCAGGCCTGGCAGTATGTGTGGAGAGAAATCAGAGTTAATGTTTCAGATCGAGTGACATTCAGGAATGTTCTGAGGAAAAGTCACTTGACGAGAAACATTAACACGGATTTCTGTCCACATATTGTCAGACATGTTGACCTTTTCCAGCAACCTCCACTCTTATTTCTGATTTACAACATCCACAGTTCTTTTGGCTTTTATTTGTATTTAGTCAGTTATCAAACACAGCAGTCTGGTGTCCAGCACTTCACTTTTCACATGTCATGAAATCTTCTCTCCTACTCAGAGTCATGTGGTCAATTCTGATGACATAATTTATGTGCATCTCAATCTACAAGTTCCTTCATGGTTCTCTATACTTGATTAACATTGTTCAAGAAAATTTATTTCTATCTACTTAAGCAGACTGTGTAATCATGAACACCTTTCCTGATATGCTGATGGTTATCATTCTTATGAGAGTCAGAGAAGTGGAGTGGTTCTCCCTTGACCAGCTGTGGAGGTAGGTCAATGATGTGCTGACCAGATTATGATGCCATGTCTACCCTGGAAAGGGAACCCAGAGAGGCACAAGTCTCCGAGCTGATAGAAGGTATGGATGGAAGTGTAATTGGGGATCTCCACACAGGCATCTTCAGAGTGGAGATTGATTGGGTGCCAATAACACCTGCCTAAGAGAAAAGAGAGATGTGGCTGTGTGAGATGAGTAGAAGTTTGTGTGGGTTAAGAATATGATTGTATTGTTGGCCATTGGGAGAGCAGTGTAGCATAATGTAATGAAGCTTAGTGTATTGGTTGCCAATGAAGGTCTCCTCATCTCTAAATATGCCATCATTTGTTGGCCAAATGCAGGGGGCTCCTCATGGGACATGAATAACTTTACATTCAGTAATGTTACCCACTCCCCTTCTCTGTCTCCCTACAGGTTTTTGCAGTTTCAATCCTGTTGGAAACTGTTTTTAACCTTTCAATTAGGCAAAAACAAGGATTTGGTATGTTGGAAATGAGTGGGAGAATGATGGTAGCAATGCAGGGGCTGGATAGACAGAAAGATACACCCAGTGAGTGATTAGGTAGTAGATTAGATTCCCTACAGTGTGGAAACAGGCCCTTCGGGCCAACAAGCCCATACGCCCACACCAACCCTCTGAAGAGTAACCCACGCAGACCCATTTCCCTCTGACTAATGCACCTAACACTACGGGCAATTTAGTGTGGCCAATTCACCTAACCTGCACATCTTTGGACTGTGGGAGGAAACCAGAGTACCCAGAGGAAACCCACGCAGACACGGGGAGAACGTGCAAACTCCACACAGACAGTTGCCTGAGGCCAGAATCAAACCTAGGACCCTGGTGCTGTGAGGCAGCAGTGCTAACCACTGAGCCACTGTGCCGCCCTAGTAGTAGAGAGCAGAAAATGGTTAGTAGTTTGGGAGGATGACCTGAGAGCCACTGAGTGAACACAATACATGCAATAGTGAGAACTGTAGTCTATGAACCTTAGTGAGTGTCATGACAGAGTTAGAGTGGCCATGTGATTGTGAAGTAGCATGCTAGCACTTGTCCTTCTTGTGCACAGATCATCATTAGCTTCTCCTTTCACTACTATGCATTGTGTTTCATCTGAGTGACCGCGCTGATGCTGACTGCTGTCTTGATTGAAGCTGGTCAAATCTGATGGCATCGCCAACCTTTGTCAGCCATCAGAAAAAAGATCACTGCCATCTTTCCCCTTCCCCATCCATTAACACCTCCAAGTCCCTATTGATGAACCAAGGTGCTCACTTGCCTTTCTGAAACATTTCCTTCGGCACAATGATGCATGACCACAGTGTTCTTATTGAAAAAACAAGACAGACTTTAGTGCACTCTTCTGAGATTATAACAGTACTGGTTGGTTATGTATATCATTAACAAAAGATTATCAACCACATTAAAAGCAGTTGCCATGTAATAGCATCGTATTCAATGAGTTTTGGTGATGTTCCTCCCTCTGAGCCAGTAGGCCCAGGTTCAAGTCCCACCTGCTCCATCTGTGTGTAATTAACACCTCCAATGTGTTTTGTATGTGAATTGTCCAGTCTCTCTCAGCACTGCTAACATCAGACAAACTGTATTTAAACTGCTCCAATGAGCAATTGCTTGTTTTCCTACAAGCATTATTTTTTTAAAAAAGATTTATTGGTAATTATATTATAAGCAATAATTATATTCATAATTATTAATAATTTGGATTGGGAATCTCTAAATAATAATCTACTTTATAAAAGGGAGCTTCAAACATTTGAGAATCATTGATGAAATATTCCCATCCTTTTAAATGACTTCATTGAGAAGCCACATGTACAGTTTCCAACAACCAAGTCTGAACTTCAAATTCCTCCCCTTTCTACACTGGAATGATAAGCCTGCTTGTAGCTCACTCATTACAGACTAGGTATGAAACCTGGGACACTGGCCTCTGTGTATCTTAGTAACAAACCACATGATGTATTTACTCACTAAGTTATTGAGGCAGCTGCCTGATCTCTGAAGTGCAATGCATAAATAACACAAAAGAATAGGCCCGTAAGGACCTCCATTACTAAGACTCCACTTTCCATTCATCTTCACGTTTTGTTTTCTATTACTTAACGAATTTTCAATCCTTCTGATAGTTTGTTATTAATTCCATACGCCTTAATCATGTCTGAAAGCATTTCATACAGAATTTTGTCAAATGCCTTTTGAAAATCCACATTCATTATATCAACTTAATTGATCTTCTGGCTAATGCAGTTGCCTCCCTGAAGAATTTAAATAGGCTGCTGAAGTATGTCCTACTGCTTTTAATCTATACTAACCATTCCTTTTAGGTTCTGACTAATTTAGGTAAATATCAATACTACCTCATACAATGCTCTCAAGTATTTCTCCATGACAAACATTTAACTAGTTCTCTAATCCCTCAATTTATGTCTCACTTCTTTTCTTCAAACATGTTCACTGTCCTAGCTTCCTTAGATGTATTCCTCCTGCAGAATGTGGCTGGCTACATCTGCGGGAAGTGCACCCAACTCCAGCTTCTTGAAAACTGTGTTAGGGAATTGGAGCTGGAGCTGGATGAACTGCGGATTATTCGGGAGGCTGAGGGGGTAATGAGAGGAGTTACTGGCAGTTGGTCACTCCTGAGGCTCAGGATAAGGATAGATGGGTTACAGTTAGGGGGAGGAAAGGGGACAGACAGACAGTGCAGAGATACCCTGTGGGCATTCCCCTCAGCAATAAGTATATCATTTTGGATACCGCTGGGGGGGATGACCTACCAAAGGAAAGCCATAGTGGTCAGTTATCTGGCACTGAGCCTGACACTGTGGCCCAGAAGGGAAGGGGGCAGAACAGAAAAGCGCTAATGGTAGGAGACTCGATTGTTAGGAAACTTGACAGGAGATTTTGTGGTCAGGATTGGGATTCCCGGAAGGTTTGTTGCCTCCCTGGTGCCAGGGTCTGGGACGTCTCCGATTGGGTGTATAATATTCTGAAAGAGGAGGGCGAACAGCCAGAAATCATGTTACATATTGGCACCAATTATATAGCCAGGAAAAGGATCGAGGATATAATAAGTGATTTCAGGGAGTTAGGGTGGAAGCTGCAGAGCAGGACGAACAGAGTAGTGTTCTTGGGTTTACTACCAGTGCCACGAGATAGCGAGGCGAGGGACAGGGAGCGGACGCAGCTTAATACGTGGCTGCGCAGCTGGTGTAGAAAGGAGGGCTTCAGATATGTAGATAATTAGGATGCCTTCTGGGGAAGGTGGGACCTGTACAAGAAGGACGGGTTGCATCTGAACTGGAAGGGGACCAATGTCCTGGTGGAAGGTTTGCTCAAGTTGTTCAGAAGGGTTTAAACTAGTATGGCAGGGGGGTGGGAACCTGAGCTGTATACCGGAGGTGAGAGTTGAAAGAGATGAGACAATAGCAAGAGTAGCGCAGCCAGTGGGAAGGAATTTCCTGGGAAAGAACCAAGGAAAAGTGTGTTTGCTTTAATGCAAAAAGTATCAGGAGTAAAAGTGATGAGCCTAGAGCATGGATCAGTACCTGGTGCTATGATGTTGCGGCCATAACAGAGACGTGGGTTTCTCAGGGGCAGGAATGGTTGCTGGATGTTCCAGGGTTTATAACATTTAAAAAGAATAGGGAGGGGGGAAAAGAGGAGGGGGTGTAGCACTGCTAATCAGAGAGGGTATCCCAGCTACAGAAGCTTCCATTGTTGAGGGGGGTCTGCCTACTGAGTCAGTATGGGTGGAAATTAGGAACAGTAAGGGAGCAATCGCCTCATTAGGGGTTTACTACAGGCCCCCCAATAGCAGCAGGGAGATTGAAGAAAGCATAGGTCAGCAGATTTTTGAAGAGTGTGAATATAGTAGGGTTGTTGTAATGGGTGACTTTAACTTTCCCAATATTGATTGGAACCTCCTTCGAGCAGATGGTTTGGAAGGAGCTGTTTTTGTAAGGTGTGTTCAGGAGGGTTTCCTAATTCAGTACGTTGACAGGCCGACGAGGGGAGAGGCCATTTTGGATTTGTTGCTCGGCAATGAGCCGGGGCAGGTGTCAGATCTTGCGGTGGGAGAGCATTTTGGTGATAGTGACCACAACTGCCTCACATTCTACATAGCTATGGAGAAGGAGAGAAACTGGCACAATGGGAGGATATTTAATTGGGGAAAAGGAAACTATGATACTATCAGACATGCGTTGGGAAGCATGGACTGGGAGCAATTGTTCCATGGTAAAGGCACTATAGACATGTGGAGACTCTTTAAGGAACAGTTGTTGCGAGTGATGCATAAATGTGTTCCTCTGAGACAGGCAAGAAGGGGTAAGATAAAGGAACTTTGGATGACGAGAGCGGAGGATCTTCTCACCAAAAGAAAGAAGGCAGCTTACGTAAGGTGGAGGAAGCAAGGGTCTTGCTCAGCTCTAGATGATTAGAGGCAGGCGAGGAAGGAGCTCAAAAATGGTCTGAGGAGAGCCAGGAGGGGGCACGAAAAAGGCTTGGCAGGAAGGATTAGGGAGAATCCAAAGGTATTTTACACGTTTGTGAGCAATAAGAGAATGATCAAAGGAAGAGTAGGGCCGATCAGGGATAGCATAGGGAACTTGTGTATAGAGTCTGAGGAGGTAGGGGAAACCCTAAATAAGTTTTTTGCTCCCGTCTTTACTAAAGAAAAGGACCTTGTAGTGAATGAAACCATTGAGGACTGGTAAGCAGGCTGGAAAGGTAGAGATTGAGGAAGCTGATGTGTTGAAAATTTTGACAAACATTAAGATTGACAAGTCGCCAGGGCCAGACCAGATTTGTCCTCGGCTGCTTTGGGAAGGGGAACATAGCTGTCTGGATACAGAATTGGATGGCCAACAGAAGACAGCTTGTGGTAGTAGAAGGAAAATATTCTGCCTGGAAGTCTGTGGTGAATGGTATTCCACAGGGCTCTGTCCTTGGGCCTCTATTGTTTGTAATTTTTATTAATGACTTGGATGAGGGGATTGAAGGATGGGTCAGCATGTTTGCAGATGACACAAAGGTTGGAGGTGTTGCTGATAGTATAGAGGGCTGTTGTAGGCTGCAGCGGGACATTGACAGGATGCAGAGATGGGCTGAGAGGTGGCAGATGGAGTTCAACCTGGATAAATGCGAGGTGATGCATTTTGGAAGGTCGAATTTGAAAGCTGAGTACAGGATTAAGGATAGGATTCTTGGCAGTGTGGAGTAACAGAGGGATCTTGGTGTGCAGGTATATAGATCCCTTAAAATGGCTACTGAAGTGGACAGGGTTGTTAAGAAAGCATATGGTGTTTTGGCTTTCATTAACAGGGGGATTGAGTTTAAGAGGCGCGAGATCTTGTTGCAGCTCTATAAAACTTTGGTTAGACCACACTTGGAATACTGCGTCCAGTTCTGGTCGCCCTATTATACGAAAGATGTGGATGCTTTGAAGAGGGTTCAGAGGAGGTTTACCAGGAAGCTACCTGGACTGGAGGGCTTATCTTACGAAGAGAGGTTGACTGAGCTCGGACTTTTTTCATTGGAAAAAAGAAGGAAGAGAGGGGACCTAATTGAGGTGTACAAGATAATGAGAGACATAGATAGAGTTGATAGCCAGAAACCTTTTCCCAGGGAAGAAATTGTTAACATGAGGGGTCATAGTTTTAAGCTGTTTGGCGGAAAGTATAGAGGGGATGTCAGAGGCGGGTTCTTTACACAGAGAGTTGTGAGAGCATGGAATGCATTGCCAGCAGCAGTTGTGGAAGCGAGGTCATTGGGGAAATTTAAGAGACTGCTGGACATGCATATGGTCACAGAAATTTGAGAGCTCGTACATTAGGCTTACCTCACATGAGGATCAATGGTCGGCACAACATCATGGGCTGAAGGGCCAGTTCTGTGCTATACTGTTCCATGTTCTATGTTCTATATTTATGGAGTTGTTAAATTATATTGACTGGAGCCCTCAGTTTCCTTTCTTTCCTCAGCTCACTGAGTCTTCTATTGGGATAAATGCAGCAGATTAATTCCTTTAATTCATTTATTACAAAAGCACCTGTCCCTGCAAACTCCTCCACATTCACAACCCTGTGAGATTTCTCCACTTGTATCATTTTGGCCTCAGTTGGTTGGATGACTGGTTTACAATACATAGTGCTACCAACAGTGAAGGTTCAATTCTAGCACCTTCAAGGAATCTCCATCTCAACATCTTCCCTCATCTGAGGCATAGTAACCCTCAGGTAAAAACATCATCCTTTGCCTTCCTGTGACAAGACAGCAGCCCTATTGTGTCTTCACCATTACATACTGCATTACATTTGACTAACATTAAGCTATTCAGTTATAAAGATAAAAATGCTTTCAAAAGCATGCTGTGCTTCAAGTGGCCCAAGTGAAGAAAGAGTCTCAAATCTTGACACCCTCAGGTCATATTTAGTTCAATGGGTTTCCTCCAGGTGCTCCGGTTTCCTCCCACAGTCCCTCCAAGGCCCCAAGGGATCCTTCCATATCTGCCACAAATTCACCTGCACCTCCACACACATCATTTACTGCATCCGCTGCACCCGATGTGGCCTCCTCTATATTGGGGAGAAAGATGTGCAGGTCAGGTGAATTGGCCATGCTAAATTGCCCGTAGTGTTAGGTAAAGGGGTAAATGTAGGGGAATGGGTGGGTTGCGCTTCGGCGGGTCGGTGTGGACTTGTTGGGCCGAAGGGCGTGTTTCCACACTGTAATGTAATGTAATCTAATCATATCTTGAGCATCTCTTTTAAAGCTGAAAATGTGTTGCTGGAAAAGCGCAGCAGGTCAGGCAGCATCCAACAAGCAGGAGAATCGACGTTTCGGGCAAGAGCCCTTCTTCAGGAATGAGGAAAGTGTGCCAAGCAGGCTAAGATAAAAGGTAGGGAGGACGGACTTGGGGGAGGGGCGTTGGAAATGCGATAGGTGGAAAGAGGGTAAGGTGAGGGTGATAAGGTGAGGGTGGTAGCCGGAATGGGGGTGGGAGTGGAGAGGTCAGGAAGAAGATTGCAGGTTAGGAAGGTGATGCTGAGT
This sequence comes from Chiloscyllium plagiosum, assembly GCF_004010195.1. Classification (NCBI taxonomy): domain Eukaryota; kingdom Metazoa; phylum Chordata; class Chondrichthyes; order Orectolobiformes; family Hemiscylliidae; genus Chiloscyllium; species Chiloscyllium plagiosum. Next base: position 12,541,234 of record NC_057741.1, read on the forward strand.
TCGAGGGTTGGGACTGAGACAAGGTGGAGGGAGGGGAAATGAGGAAACTGAAGAAATCTGAGTTCATCCCTTGTGGTTGGAGAGTTCCTAGGCAGAAGATGAGGCGGTCTTCCTCCAGCCGTCGTGTTGCTATGGTCTGG
>NC_057741.1:12542296-12568674 GCF_004010195.1 Chiloscyllium plagiosum
AGGAGATGCGGTGGAGGGCATTGTCGATCACGTCTGGGGGGAAATTGCTGTCTTTGAAGAAGGAGGCCATCTGGGTTGTTCGGTATTGGAACTGGTTCTCCTGGGAGCAGATGCAGCGGAGACGAAGGAATTGGGAATATGGGATGGCGTTTTTACAGGGGGCATGGTGGGAGGAGGTGTAGTCTACGTAGCTGTGGGAGTCGGTCGGTTTATAGTACATGTCCATGTTGATTCGGTTGCCCGAGATAGAAATGGAGAGGTCTAGGAAGGGGAGGGAGGAGTCTGAGACAGTCCAGGAAAATTTGAGGTCAGGGTGGAAGGTGTTGGTAAAGTGGATGAACTGTTCAACCTCCTTGTGGGAGCACAAGGTAGCGCCGATACAGTCATCGATGTAGCGGAAGAAAGGGTGTGGGGTGGTGCCAATGTAGCTGCAGAAGATGGACTGTTCCACATATCCTACAAAGAGGCAGGCATAGCTGGGGCCCTTGCGCCATCCCATATTCCCAATTCCTTCGTCTCCGCTGCATTTGCTCCCAGGAGGACCAGTTCCAATACCGAACAACCCAGATGGCCTCCTTCTTCAAAAACCGCAATTTCCCCCCAGACGTGATCGACGATGCTCTCCACTTCCCACTCCTCCACCCTTGAGCCCCACCCTTTGAATCGCCACTAGGACAGAACCCCACTGGTCCTCACCTACCACCCAACCAACCTCCATATACATCGTATCATCCGTCGTCATTTCTGCCACCTCTAAACGGACCCCACCACCAGGGATATATTTTCCTCCCCTCCCCTCATCAGCGTTTCGAAAAGACCACTCCCTCTGTGACTCCCTCGTCAGGTCCACACCCCCCACCAACCCAACCTCCACTCCTGGCACCTTCCCCTGCAACCGCAAGAAATGCAAAACTTGCACCCACACCTTACTTCCCTCCAAGGCCCCAAGGGATCCTTCCATATCCATCACAAATTCACCTGCACCTCCACGCACATTATTTATTGCATCCGCTGCACCCGATGTGGCCTCCTCTATATTGGGCAGTCAGGCCGCCTACTTGCGGAACGTTTCAGAGAACACCTCTGGGACACCCGGACCAACCAACCCAACCACCCCGTGGCTCAACACGTCAACTCCCCCTCCCACTCCACCAAGGACATGCAGGTCCTTGGACTCCTCCATTGCCAGACCATAGCAACTCGACGGTTGGAGGAAGAGTGCCTCATCTTTCGCCTAAGAACCCTCCAACCACAAGGGATGAACTCAGATTTCTCCAGTTTCCTCATTTCCCCTCCCCCCACCTTGTCTCAGGCCCAACCCTCGAACTCAGCACCACCTTCCTAACCTGCAATCTTCTTCCTGACCTCTCCACCCTCACCCCCACTCATGCCTATCACCCTCACCTTAACCTCCTTCCACCTATCGCATTTCCAATACCCCTCCCCCAAGTCCCTCCTCCCTACCTTTTATCTTAGCCTGCTTGGCACACTTTCCTCATTCCTGAAGAAGGGCCCATGCCCGAAACGTCGATTCTCCTGCTCCTTGGATGCTGCCTGACCTGCTGCGCTTTTCCAGCAACACATTTTCAGCTCTGATCTCCAGCATCTGCAGTCCTCACTTTCTCCATCTCTTTTACAGGTTTACTGGCATGTTATGTCTCTTAAAAAGGTATGCTGACATGCTGACTGTGAAACAAAACACAAACAACTCCATTTCATTTGTCTTTCATCCTGATTTTGATTATTTTAATTATAATTTTAAAAGGAAGCATTGTGTTTAAAGAGTGAGCAACTACAATGTTATGGAAACTGGTGTGGAGGATTTATATAGTCCATTAGCATGAGCGAAGGAAACATCTATTAGATGAAATAACAACAAAAAAAGTTGCTGACACATTCATAATGGCTGTATTACTCACTTAATTCAGCTAACACGTACCATTAGGTTGAACTTTGTGTTCGACAGGAATGCTTTAAAATGGAAAACTGGATGAAAACAATAGGCTGGAGCCCTCCAGGAAATTATTCACTGGTCGTCTATGACTGCCTGTTAATGTGCGTGGGAGAATCACTGAGGAGACAGCTCCTATTTGTAACCTACAATGATAAATGATTGAAATAGTTAAACACATTACTTATGTTTCAGGAGAGGATTAAGTGATGTCTATGTTGATTATATGGGTGGCAATTGATTTATATATGATGTTTATCTGCAAAATGCATCACCAGAAATGGCTACTAAATGCACTGGTAACAAACATTACGGTTTTAGTATTAGACAGTGGAAATAAAAGGGCTGGTGGGGAGCAGCCAAAGGGAAAATATTAGTTGCATGAATTAGCCAGATTATTAAAACTAATTGGTTTAGATCATTAGATCATGTATGGACAAGCCGACCAGTATTCAATGCTTCTAATAATTTAAGACTGGAAAACTTTACACTCAAGAGTAAGGCAATACTTAAATCAATATTTGTAGAAGTTAGCTCTATCAATAACGTACTGTTGTAGCTAAAGTTCAAGATTTAGGGAGGAAGGGAAAGTCAACAAGCCACCTTCGTGATGTAAAACATTTCCCACATATCATGGGGAATCAATATGTTAAATGACAGAACGTAAGCAGCTGTATTAGGCATTGCTGCAGGTTGGGGAAAGAGCCTTTAAATACACAGCATCCCCAGGCAACAGATATTTGATTAATTAGTATGAGCAGAATAGCTCACAAGCTTGTCTCTCTAATACAGGCTAAGGTACTAATACTCAAGATTAGGAGTTAGGAATATAAATTGATAATAGAGTGGTGATTTCTTTGAAAATGTGCCACCAAATGGCATTGAATGCTATAGCCAAAGAACAATTCAATTGATTCAAATAACAAATTTTGTGACAAAGTTGCTGAAATTTCATTGAATAGAAATATTTTGCAATAAATGTTCCCTATTTGTTTATAACTGGAATGTCAGACAGGCACAGAACAACGTTAAAAGACTTGGTACATCAGGGAACAGAGAAATGAAGAAGCTGTGAAATGTATCAGCATTGTAAAGGTGAGGCTGATGTTAGATCTCATAGTGGAATCTTCTAGAATGCAGTAAATGAAATGCCAATTGACGATCATTATTACATGTTAGACATTCTTTTTAATGTCATCCCTTGCTTCATTGATTTGTTTATCTTATTAAACTCAACAAACAAGCTACATATTGAGAACACTTGACAAGGACACCAAAGGAAGCACTTCAGCTCACCACCTGTTCTGAACAATCTTCATGCTGGAACCAACATCTCAGGGCATTGTTTCATTGGCCACAACCACACATAGCATTTGACATTGGCATCTGACATGACCCTGCCCTTTAAGAATCCTCATGTCACAGCTCCAATGCACTTACAGGTTGCCTCTGCACTTTAAGCCTGAACCCCAGACCAGTAACTATCATTTTGATGTTGCAGCAAGGACACTGTGTGTTCAGTGAAATGGACCCAGCTCATAGACTGAATGAGCCGACACCTCCAAGCTCTTTGCTTGTTATCATAGTGGTCACTCACTCACTCTAAGCTTACCTGGATGTTCACAACATCCACCACTTGTTTGGTCTTTTTGCTTTCTCAGCCAGAGATACAAGACATAACATTGCCATCTTGGCTTGCAGGCACAAAACCAAGAACCTTGTCAAATTATGATTGGGCCTCTTTCAAGTCAAGGAGAATAGCCTCCTCTCAAGAGGTCCCAGCACAATGAGTGAAGTCCAATATAAGTCCAGGTCTTGTTCAGGCCAGTTAGCGTTAGGATCCACTTCTCATAAGGGGTAAGGAGCTGAAAAACAGACAGAACACCACCCATGTTGACTCATTCTGCCCTACTGTAGGCTGTTTTCCTCTTGGAATGAGAGAAAGGCAGGTATTACAGGAGATGAAAGTGGCTGGAACAGTTGTTACCAAGCTGGTGATTAGGCACAGCAAAGGGCATACAGTCCTAGTGGTACTGGGAGTTGGATTGTGAGTGTGAGTAGGAAATATGATGCATGTAAAAGTGATACAGCATGAGCCTTGGTGGGAAGCAGAAATAGAGTGTGAAGTATCAGAGAAGTTGGTGGCAATTAGATTGGCAGAATTGAAAAGGACATTGACCTTCATCCAACATTGCTGGGTATGCATCCAGATAGTTGAGACTGCTTTAACCTAGATAGAAACCTTAGATCAGGTTGAATCTACCCACTGTCATGCCCCCCACCACCCCCCCGGGGAAAGTGCTAGATGCGGGTACAGTTAAAATGTTCAAAATACATTTGGATAAGTGCATAAATAAGAAACGTTTGGAGGGATATGAGCTGAAAATGTGTTGCTGGAAAAGCGCAGCAGGTCAGGCAGCATCCAAGGAGCTGGAGAATCGACATTTCGGGCATGAGCCCTTCTTCAGGAATGAGAAGAGCCCTGAAGAAGGGCTGCCTGACCTGCTGCGCTTTTCCAGCAACACATTTTCAGCTCTGATCTCCAGCAACTGCAATCCTCACTTTCTCCTTGAAGGGATATGAGTCAAGCGTAGGCAGGTGGGACTAGTTTAGTTTATGGTTATGCTTGGCATGGACCAGTTGGACTAAAGGGTCTGAGCAAGGAGCTAAAAAGACATAATCTAACGCAGAGCTACAACAAACAGTTCAGAAAGCACATATTGGAAATATTACAAAATGATGAGAGTATGGGTAAAGAAGACTTACTGCAAGTGTATAGAGTCATGGTAGGACCACTGCTTGAATACTTGGCAGACATTTGGTCTCATTACCAAACGAAAGATATACTTGCTATAAAGGGAATGCAAAGGTTTTCTAAACTAGTTGCTGGTATGTAGGAATTATCCTATGAGCTAAGGTTATTTAGAAACTATAATCTCTGGAGTTTAGAAGAATGAGAGGGGATCTTGTTCAAATGTACAAGATTCTTCTATGTTTGGCCACAGGAGATAGTAGAGGAATATTTTCTCTGGCTTGGACATCTAGATCCAGGAGACGCTGTCTCAGAATAAGGGGCAAACCATTTAGGACTGAGATGAGGAGAAAGTCTCTCATTTGTGCAATGATGAATGTTTGAAATTCTCTTCCTCAGCGAGCTGTGGGAAGTCAATAACTAGGCAAGTTCAAACCAGAGATTAATAGATTTCTATGCATAAAGGAATAGGGGATGATCAGCCATGATTTCCTCAAACGGTAGAGCAGGCCTGAAGGATCGAATGCTCTACTCTTGTTTCTATTTCTTATTTGCATAGCCTAGCACTGGTTAAGACTTGAGCCCTGAACTTTTGGAAATCAGTGGCTTCCTAACTGACCATTGAACTCTTCAGGAAAAGATCGGGTATTAAAAATTATGGCTTAAAGTTTGTGGCCTTGATGCCAATATTTTGTCCAAAAAAATGGATGTGATGGCAACCAATCTCTTCCTAGCAAGGAAATGAAAAACAAAAATGTAACAACACTTTGTCAATGTGCATTTTACACAACTGCATGCATTTACATAATGCCTTTGAAAGTGTAAACCACCCCAAGGCACTTCACTGGAGCAAAATGTAAATTGACCCAGGAGAAGTGACACTCTGTTCATCAAAAACATAACTCATGGTAAATAATTCAAAATGGATGAGCTAGAGAAAGAGAGAGGGGAAAACCTCAATTGAGAAATAAAAGCAAAAGATACAGACCTTGAATTATTCCTTTAGGCATCCCTTTCCTGCCCATCAGGGTGCAAAGGAGAGGAGTGGAGGCAGACTTGTTAAAATCGAGGCCATGGTTACAGAAAGATAAACTCCCTGTCTCTAGGCAACGCCATGAGAGATCAAATAGCATTAAAAAAAAACGAAAAGATAGAGGACACTCTTCTAATGGCATTGACATTTCCTCTACCTGGGTTTTTTTTTATTTAAGGGGTTTTATTCTTTTCATGTCTATTTTATTCACTCATACTGTAAAACAGGAAAGAAACGAGAAATGAACAAAATAACATGAACAATGTTAAGCTTGCAGTCACAATGAAATGCAGCCACAGAAAGTTTATTTCAAATCAAAACATATTGAATTAATTAACTATTCAAAAAAAACATCACTTTGTAAATAATTCTCAATTATTTTTTGCTTTTTTTTAATCAGTTTCTGTTTGCGTAAGAAATGCCAATGTCAAAGCACTTGCAAAGGCATTAATTTGTTAGTGTCATTAACATCCAAAGCCGTTTGTGACTCGAAAGGAACAGTATTGACTTTCAGATCCTTATGATGCCAGATGCCATCTCGGCGCCACTGCCTTCTCAAAATCACCAGTAGGACTTTAATAGGAAAACCACAGGGCAGCTACTCTCCTGTTCTTTGAAACCTCAACACAAAAATGTGCATTAATATTTCAAATGCAGGGAACTGCGTACAGTTTTTGTGCAACGTTACGGCTAAGAAGACACCAGATGAGACTAAACTCCAACAAACTTCCTGTGTAAATTCAATGCATTCAGTCTCATAACTATGAATTTCATAACTAAAAGGAAGTGGGAGTAGAGGTAGGAAAGGTGGGCTGCACAATGGAGGCATTAAATGGTTGTCATGTGAGCTCTTGAGTATAAAATGGATATTCAGCCAGGATTTCAATTGAAGAAGTCTGAAATCTAACAATTTGAAGAATTTGACCTGTTAATCCTCCAAAGCAGCTTCAGTGATTATAATCATCAAAAAAATGAACAGAAAGAACAATTTTCCCTTGTTTTCATAAACAAGGAACAAACAGAAACAAATTAAAAGGAATTCCCATTAAACAGCCTCTAAAATTATAGTCATGGTAGTCAGCTCTAACAAGGTAAAAACAAGATAATTGCACATACGATACATTCATTAGAATATCAAACAAATTGAAGAAATCTTGCCTCTATTCATTGCACAGAGGGGTCATGCAAGCATATTGGTCTACAGGGTATAAACAATTTGAATGATGAATTGTATTATGCATTAACAATGTGCTGGCATTTTAGCGTTCATTTTTAGTTTGAAATTATTTCAAAATAACAAAGCCATTCAGTTTTTTTTGCCTTTTAGTTAGCAAATTCAGGTTTAATGTAAACAAAAATATTTAGCTTGATCAGATCCTGAGTTGCTTTCCCTGGGAAAACATCGGCTGAATCCTCCTCCCTTAGGATTTGTTAAACGTCCAGTTTTTGTGCAAGCAATTCACAACACGTTTTTGTTCCAGTCACAGTGAAATGACAGCTGTGAAATGTTATATTACCACACAATATGTATCACCTATAAGATACATTGTAGCAACTCACCAAGGCTTCTTCAGTAGCATTTTCCAAGTTACAATCTCTATCCCACAGAAAGACAAGTGCAGCAGATTTATGTTGTTATGGACCAGGCCAGATCCCCTCAAAATATTTTAAGAAGGTAACCTTTTCTTATTTTAAAGGCAGGTGTGAAGTAGATATTCCAGGAGTGATGCAGCTGGTCAAACCACTCAGCTTTAAGCAAAGCAGAATTTATTTAAACACTAAAGTTGAAACACGAACAAAAGAAAACAGAATTTAGAATAACTTAGCTATTTGAAAACCGACTCGATGCACCAACTTAACGAAGCAGCTGTTCCAATTCTGGCAACATCTCATAAACACACCCCTTGGCAAAACGTAAATTCTCACACAGGTTCTTACAGGCAAAAGGAAATAATGTCGGAAGAGATTTCTGAGAGCAAGCCAGTCAGAAACCATCTGCTGAAGCCTGGTACCATTCTTTGGATTGCATCAGCTTCAGACTGCCTGCAAAAACAAAACCAAGCTAGAAAAAAAAAACTGAACTGGTAGAACTGACCACTCCCCTACTATTATTAAACTAGGCTGTAGCCCAGCCATTTCTGCATCTCAGCCTTTACAACCTCTCTTGAAAAAAAAAGCAAGGACAAAATAGCCTGTTAAAGGGGCAGCATCACCACAATGTGAACACCACCACCGCAAAGCTTCTCTCAAAGCTTCACATCATTCTGGCTCAGTTGCTGCTCCTTCACTGTCACTGGATCAAACTCCTTGATCTTCCTTCCTATCAGTACCATGGATGGACCAGCTGAAGCGCATACCTCAAGCATTTTCTCCTAAAGGGTAGTTAGGGATGGGGAAATTAACTGCTGAATTAGCCAGTGGTACCCACATCACAGAAAAGAATAGATTTTAAACAATATTAAGTAAAATATAGAAATTCCAAACTTTAACTCTCTTTCTTTCCACAGAAACTGCAGAGCCATAATATTGAAGAGAGATGGAGAGCGTCCCAAATGAGAGGTCCATACCATGGACAGCTCACATGATTCCTTGAGTCCACCTTCAGTTTGTCCACAACTGACAAGAGGTCTTCATGCCTGCAGAGGAGAAGAGGAAACCTCCGAGTCAGAATACAGTGGCCTGAATGGTTCTCACACAGTTAGGGAGCAGCTGTAAGGCTCACTAGCAGAAGACACTGTAGAGTCGTCAGCTGTTGACGTGGCAACAGGAGATTCTGGGAAAAGAGTTGACCTGTTCATTAGCAAGTATCATCGAGAGTTATTGATTGCTGACAAAGAACATGTTTGTGGTATGCTTAATACATATGCAGGCTTTCTTATGAGGTTTTCTGTGATGTAGCTATGATCACAGTCACAGGTGAAAGAGACTCTGTGAGAAGGTTATAATTAGAACAACTCAGAGCATGGAAATCTACTGCACAGGTATGTACTGCTCAGAGATACTATTTGAAGAAACACCTTCAATTTTGGCAGAAATTTGTTGGAACAGATGAACAAATACTAATAATGAAGTGATACTCGTGGATACTGGTAATACTTTTTCAGAAGAATTGCAAGAATCACAAGTGACCCTAAGGAAACTCCATTCTAAGAAAATTGAATACTTTTAAGACTCTTTTATTGATCCAGATGAAGAGTTATTTGAAGTATGGTAACATGAGGTGTACTCCAAAGCAGATTATGCTGCCATAAGCTGAATAGTCCTCATACTTTTCACAGCCCCTTGATACCATTGAAGGACTGATGCAGGCATATGAATTATATTTATGGAAGGCACCTTTCCACAGATACAGTCTCTCAGCAATAGCTCAGAATCAGTACTCTCTTATAGACAACGAGTCCCAATTGTGGATGATGTTCTGATCAGATAAGATATTGATAAAACCTCAGCAGTTATTCAATGAAAGAGTCTTAAAAGTATTCAATACCCAATTTGCATTCAAAAGAATATGATTATTGAATGCCCCCCCATTCAACCAGTGATCTCAGAAAGCCAGAGAGATCAACAGACTATTTTATCAATGATTGGGATAGTTTGGTCAGTTCATGTCATTATTGCAGGTGGAAGGCTGAGCTTATTCAATGGAGAAGAGAGGTCAGGTGCTTGCTGACCATTTCTGAAGGGGCTTAATGCTTGAATGGATGGTTTAGCATGCAAGCCAGAGAACAACAAAGAATGCAAAAAATGTGTATAATTTGGATTTGTTTCAAAGTTCAGTATCAGCTTATTAGTTAGTTAAACCTGAAGGTGTCCATCTTGACCCAAGATAACATCTATAAAAGTTGAGGAAGAGTCAAATAATTTCATTCTGAAATGCTCGCAATGTAGCAATATAAACAACAAGATTGTCTGGCAGAAGATAATAAACATTTTCACTGTAGCAGTTTTGGTCATTTTCAACAAATTTGTAATTCAAAATCACCTTCTGAAAAGGAAAAATCAAATAGTTTAACCCTAACCAGAGAATCCAACAAACTGAATGACAAGAAGAGGAGACAATGGAAATTACACACTTCCTTGGTCAACTGGAAATTATTGACTAGAGCAGCAAAGTTAATGATCTGAACCGAGTGTTTTGGTCAGTCGCCTTAAAAGTCACGGATTCTAATAATTAAGTTTTGTTTCAAGTCAGGGCGAACTATTGCTGTTTTGGCTAACACTAAGAATGGTTCCACATTATACACCTTCCACCATTGGATATTAGGGCCCAGGTATTGGAGGCTGAACTCTTCCAAATAAAATTCATTTTGCAGTAAAACCTATCTATGGGACAAAACTATTAATGTTTTACAGAATCAAAACAATCATTACTCAGTTGACAGACTTGTGTTTTTTTAAAACTCGTACAAGCAAGACATTCTGTGCCAAGTTGATGATCCCCATTCCATTTTAGAGCAATTGTGTGCCAGTGTCTTCTAAAACATGAACATTTTTATTTCAGAGAATCCGTGACATTTTATCAAGATTTACTCCAACTTTTCCAAGGAAAAGAAACTTCACACCAACAAGGTTGAATGGTCTTATATCAAGAAGTGCTTCAGCTTTTTCAAGTGTTTAATTAGCTTCAGGATGCATAGCATTCTGTCAACTTTGAAGAGGAAGACCTTATTTCCTTAGGAAATTCTAGCCGAGAGATACACCATAAGGTTAACCAGAGTATACGATATTGTCATGCTCAGTTTTGGCATTTCAAGAAGAAAGCTTTGTAGTAACTGTCACTTTTCTTACCTGTAAGTGACCTGTGTTACTGATGGCAGGACCAATATTATTGGTTCCATGTCTAATACTACTGGCTTTAGAACCGGTGTTCTCCACTGGTCTCAAGTCCCATAGTCGTCTGGTCTTTCACTGGCCCACAACTGTTACTTTTATCCTTCGGGCCTGTACAATTGCAATAAGAAATCCTTACTTCTGAACTTGAATCTATTTGCAGCATACTGCATATTTTTCTAATTGCTTGCAGTTTACTTCCATTGACTGATATACAAGAGCAGCAAGATTTCCCAGTATATCACAATTTAAATAATAGTCTGCCTTGTTTTTCACACCACAATGCATAACTTCACACTTATCCACGTTATACGCTATCTGCCGTGTGTTTGACCAAATACTCGTTTGTCTATATCACCATGAAGCTTCCTTGTATCTTCGTCACAATCGGACCTAGTTTTGTGTCAACAACAAACTTGGTGTCATTCTTTCCCTAAATAATGCAGTTTTAATTTTACCAGAAGTTAGAGGCATTTATCTCTGTTTCAAATGAAGTTTTGTTTTACTTGTAGCAGACTCATTTTTAAATTATTAACCAGAAGCATTAGTAAAAGAACGGAGTTCCACAACTAAACCCAAATCAATTCATTTGAAGTTCAGTTTCCAAGTGGTGGAGTCAAGATTTGTAGAATTGTTTCAAAGTTGGAGATTAGGCAATAAGATGAGATGGCAGTTGCTGAAGTTTGCAGACAGAAGCTGAATTTGCTTTTCAAGTGAATTAAAGATCTTTCAGAAGCAAATTGAAAGGTTTTAATCTTTAGGCAGACATAAATGAAAGCCTAAGTTTGTTGCTTTCTTAACTGGTGATAGAAGACCAATTCAAAAGTATAGTGTGTGATTAAAGCTCTCCAAACATGCTGTTTAATATTGTCTGTCAATTTGCTTTATGTTCCAAAGACTGACAGATCATATGAAACAGCATTTTTCCTCAACTGATCATAAAAGACAAGGTACTGAATGTACCCAACCAGCCTACGTTTGAAAAATTTGCAACACAGGGTTAGATGTGATCTTGCAATTGGACAGCATTTACTGGATAATCCTGAATGTCATAAAGATGTACAGCACGGAAACAGACCCTTCGGTCCAAGTGACAAATTATGCTGACAACCAATTTAGAATTGTCAGTTAGACTCAGTGTAACACCCCTGCGTAATGGACACTACATATATTAATACACAACATCTTGATCTTTTTAAACACAGAACATGCATGCACACTGCACCTACTTCAACTCATAATTCACTTTCATTTCTCCCGGCAATGCCCTGACCAATTGGTATCAACTTGTCTACTTTAAAACATAACAAAGAGCTCACAGTTAACTGTCTATCAGCATTAATGGTGAATCGCCCTGGCAGTGCCTCTACCATAGATCGTAGAATCTGTACCAATCAGATCCCATTTGCCAAACAAGGTTATACAGGTTGAGAGTTAAGAAGGTGCTGTTAAAGGATGGTCATTACTGCAGTGCATCTTGTAAATCACAGAATTGTTACAGTGAGGCCGTTCAGTCCATTGTATCTGTGTCAGCTCACTAAATGGGCTTGTCAGTTAGTGTCATTCTCCAGCATCTTCCCATAAGGCTGCATGGTATTCTTTTTCAAATATTCATCTACTTTTCTTCTGCTTGACTTTATAGAAGCTGCCAGCATCATGCTCTTGCCACAGCGTGGAGGAAATATATCTTTAAGGTGGCAGATGAGGTGTTGATTAAGAAGGCTGCATTGTCCTGGATGGCATTGATATTTTTGTGTGTTGCTGGAACTCCACTCAACTAGACAAGTGGAAAGTATTCCTTCACATTCCTGACTTACATCTTTTCGATGGTGGACAGACTTCAAGGAGACCAGAGTCATCAATGCTTACAGCCTCAGTTTTAAAATGGATTGTCCAATATTATTTCTGATCAATGGTAACAACAAGGTTTTGTTAAGGACATGCATGAGAAGATAACCATTAAAAGATTTCACCTTTTGATCCTAACATTTATGGTTACTGCTGCCTGAAGTACTTTCTACCTTTTCGATAACCTAATTTTAAAGCCTATTAAAATCTGTGCAGATGACAAATTTTAAAGGAGCATATTCAATTTGGAAAGTAGTAAACCACTATTTCAATTTGCAGTTCTGTTAATAAAAACATATTTTTGAGGCGACCACACGTGAAATTTAAATGAGAAAGAGCAATACTATCAGAGAACTGAAGTCATTTAAGGTATATAGTTGCAGATTAGGTTTTTATGAATGAACTGTGAGGTTAGTAGTCTGGTTGAACAATAGCCCCTAATTTTCCATTCGCTCCTACACCATTTCCCTCTGTCTCTGTTCTTCTATTAAATAAATATATTTAAGTTTGTTGTTGCCCTTTCAATCAACTTGACTTGAAGTGGTCATTTTTTTCTAATAGGTGCCAGATCATTAATTTGCATAGGCCTTCAAATTTCATAAGCCTATTTGCTAAAACAATTCATTTGAGACAATCCTCTGTCAAGTCTTGCTTGATATGAGTTTCTATAACAAGACATTTCTGAAACATGTTGCAGGACAGCAAAATATACAAGTGATACAAGGCATTATTTTCAAAACAAATTCACAAGTATTCAATAATGATAAAATGACCAATTCCATTTTTTGTTAAAAAAATCTATTATATAATGAAGTACAGCCCACAATGACTAAGTTGGAGAAAGTGAAGTAGCAGATAATATGTTAACTATTTCATTTGCCATTTATTTCATAAACACTTTGAAAGTTAAACTTTGAAGATTTAAGTAAACAGCATTTAACTACAAACAGAGTTCTTTTTTATGTTTTTCTGAAAAAATGGCTGATGAGTAAAAACCACACTTTGAAATTTATGAGAGAATTAGTTTATGGTTGTAAGAATTCTGTGATCTGATGAAGATGTGATAAGAAATGTTCTATTAAAGATCCAGTCACTGTTCAGGAGTCAGAGGGTTAAAACTCACAGACAACAGTGAGGTATTCTTTCTTATTTGTGTGAAAACCATGATCTCAGAGCAGTGGGGCCACAAGTGCATGGGACAACTTTTCATATAATTGAAGGAACTGGAAGATTGGACTTGCACTGGGTGAAAATCCTCCTCATTCTCTTGAACCTTCATTCTGCCTTAGTCCCCAGTCAAACCATGATCATGCTTTTAAATGAGTTCTGGAACATTGCACTCTCCTGCCAACCATGAAGTGTTATTTCATATGAGAGATTTTTTTTTCACAAATTTTCACATGAGTGAACATTGATTCTGTATTCAGTAATGGTACCAGTTTAACTGACAGTATACTCATTAACCTTTAACTGTATTATACAGCTGTGCCCTTTTTTGCTTGCTCTCTTTCTCTGCTTTTGTTCTACTAAAGATGCCAGTTCATGCTGAGATGTGTTTCCATTGCTGTCTAAAGCATTTTGTACAAATCTGGACAGTGACATCCATGACAGCCTTTTGGCTGATTGTCCAATTTGAGAGCCAAGCATCATTTGCACTGAGTTGAGTTTTGAATCAAATGAGGGAACAATGAAACTAGGTGGTCTCCTGGCCGTTGAAGGAGAGTATGTTTGAGGGAGGGGAGAGAACGATAAATCCCCTGCTTGCAGGGGTGATCTGGAATTCAGAGCAACAGTCCAGGATAAATTTGTGGATCTTAAACTAACAACCCTGCTCCTCCAAGTTCCACCAAAAGATGGAACAACTTAATCTTGAGTGTCTCTTCAGCTGGGCTACAACCTAGCTGACATGATTTCTAACATAAATGAGTCTAGCACCTAACTCTGGGTCCATTCTGGTGATCCAACTTTGAAATAGCTCCTTGAAGCCACCACAATAGCAACAGTGTAGTGATAGTTTATTTTCCTCTGTGTTTCCAATGCTTTCTCTGGATGAAAGGTTTGAAACTTTTACCCTGTGTGTTAAATTGGGAATGAAAACAAAATGAGAGTGAAGAGGGAGGTGAAGGCATATTGGATGATCTTTCTCCCAAGTGAAGGACTTCTGCAACTATATTCCACATCCTGGATTCAGCCAGGGGTAAGGTAAATTCTTAAAGGAATCAGGTTTAGAACCTTCTTGATCTGCCTCATCTAAACAAGGAATGAGAGTCAGTCACTCCCCATTCAATAAGAGCAAGAGCGGTCTCATTCCACATTCCTGCATGCTTTCCATAAACTTTCAACTTGTTGCTATTTAGGAATCTATCTACCTTCTGCCTTACAAATATTTAACAATTCTGTCTTTTTGGGAAGGGAATTACAAAAATGCCTCACCCTGTGAGAAAAAAAATCTTCATTTCTGCCTTAAATGGATGACCCCTTATTTTTAAACTGTGACCCCTTGTTCTAGATTCTTACACAAGAGGAAAGATTCTTTCTACATCCACCTGGTCAAGTCCCTTCAGGATCTAATATATTTCAATTTTGGACACCTCTGACTCTTCTAAACTCTAGAGGATACAGACCTGGCCTGTCTATTCTTTCTTCACAAGGTAATCTGCTCGTTCCTAGTCTTTGCTGAACTACTTCCAACATTTTAACAGCCTTCCATAAGGTGATCAGTATTTTATATAGTATTCCAGATGCCGTCTCATCACTGTCTTGTATAACTGAAGCATAATCTCCTTAATTTTGCATTCAATTCTCCTTGCAATAAAACACTACATTCTATTAGCTTTCCTGATTACTTGATGCACCGGTATACTTACCATTTGCGATTCATGCATTAGGACACACAGATCTCTGCAATCTCACTCTAATTAGATAATATATTTATTTGTTGTTCTTTCTGACAAAGTTGACAATTTCTCACTTTCCCAGTTTATAGACCATATTGCCATATAATTTCTCACTCACTTAAATGATCCATATCCCTTTGTAGGTGCTTCAATAAATATATGCATACATTCAGAACCTTTAACATAATAAAATTTTTCAGCACTGGAGCATTTTCACAAAAAAAAGTGTGATGACAGGATATTGACCAGATTTTTCGCTCAGTGATGAAACAATAGCATATGCCATTTGCCTTGCATGAGCCTGTCCATTGACACTTTGCGTCCTTGTAAGTGGAGTTTTCCCCTAATTCAACACCCTCTAAATGTGGCATGGGATTTGTGGAAAGGGCAAGCCACAACCAGACTGTTCAACAGTGAAGGTTGGATGGTCACTAATCAAAAGGCACAATAAAATCTAATTTGTGTTTTCTGTATTGATGGATTGGAAAACAAAGAAGACTGGGAAACATATTAAAGGCAAAAACAAACTATTTGGGGAGAAAAGGTAATGTCACATCAATTTAGCTGGTTGTTCATCACTATCTTTAGCATTTCATGAAACCAGTTCTGATGAAACAAGGCATTTGAACAAACAGAACAATGAATGAAACAGTGAACAGACTTTTAAATAAAATTTTGCCAAACTATATTGCAATCTGCAATGTGCTTCAGTTTTGATCTCAGAAATATAAATGTGAAATATCGATACATGGATAACATCAAAACTATTCCAAATTCAGATGAGCAAAGAACTTTCATTGTACATTTCCTATCACATACAAAAGGTTAATGTACCATGAATTTCTAGAGTTATTTTCAATACTGTATAAATGATTACAGAAACAACTGAAATATTGAATTATCTTTTTTTTGTCACCAGATCAGCTAAAGATAAATTATAACTTTCTCATACTGTGTCAGTTTCTACAAAATGCTGAACAGTAGCCCACAGGGTTATCCCAGTGAGGCAGCAGGAATGCCATTCCTCATGAATTAGATTTTATTTCAAGTAATTTACCATAAAATTTAACTCAAACAAAATGACACAGACAAACACATATGCAAACTGAATGGTTTACAAGAATGAATGAATGCTGCTGGATTAATTGGTGATGATTTACAACATAATGTTGTAAAATATGGATAGCGATTTAGGAATTCTTTGTTCTTCCCAAATGTTACAGGACAAAATCAACAATAATAGCAATCTGAATTCAGCTTCTTTAATGTAGTAAAGTTGTGCTTCACAGAAGAAAGAGGAGCCAAAAATTGACATTGAGCCAGGATAAAAAATATTTGACTAATAATTAAGGACTTTGCAAAGATGAGAACACTTTAAAAGAATAGAGAGTTTGAAAGGACAGCTAATTAGTAAGGGAATTTCAGATCTTATATCTGTAACCATTGTGAGCACAACTGCCAGTGGTGGAGCCATAGAAATCAGAGTTAGCCAGAATTAGAGGAACATTAATCTCGGAATGTCATAGTTAATTCTTAGATTAAGCTGTTCCAAGATGTTATGACTCTGAAGCAGGTGGGGTTGATCCTGGGCCTTCTGGTTCAGAGGCAGGGACACTACCATTACACCACAAGAGCTCTTCTCTGATGACTTAACTGCAGTGTTCAAAGATCTGTTTCAGCTTTGTTTGATAATGCTAGTCTGGTAACTGATCCTGTACATTTTCTTGATTACTTAAGTTGTGAGTGGAGCAAGGGATCCAAAGAATCCATGAAAGTTCCAAAAGGAATGCAGGTTCTGAACTGTGGCTATTTTAGTGCAAAAATCTCCTGTTAGTTCAGAAATATTTACACATTCTGTAATTAAACTCCTCTTCTCCACCCTCCACCCAACTATTAATTGAGGCTCTCCTGAGGGCAATTAATGCTCATGTAGGGGTTTGCTTCACACACAATGGGATTAACACTGCAAGTAATTTGTCATGCAAGGTAAATCAAACTATGTTGACTTTATATGAAGTGGATGTGGAGGCAACACTCTCAAATGCAATCAGTACCTGATGAGGAATTGGATATTAGACAGATGGCATACAGTGGTGTGTTTGCCTTTGAGCCCTCCTGAATCTGTCTCCTTAGTTAACCCTAACCCGAATAACAAATTCTTCATGGTTTACTCCGGGATCCTCTGGAAACGTTCTATCAGCAATAACCAGAGCCTCCTCTGGTGGAGCTATTGCACAGAAGAACAGCTCACCTCTGATAAACCATCATCACCTTTTGTAAGATTGAACCTCTGTCCATGGTTCTGATTCTTGGCAAGAGACCTGCTGTTGACTAGATTGATGCTTGATTAGCACACACTCACTGAAAAAGAATATGGGTGTCTTGCTCGCTCTCCAAAATCAGCAAGTGAGTCCAATGGCACCTTGTCTCTTAACTTATCCATTTTGGTAAGTGTTGTTTACTCCTTTGCTATATTTTAACTTCTCTAATTTTTTTACTCTGAGACCTGTTCAAATTAAAAAAAAAACATTCAGAACAAGTAAGTCACGAGGTTTGCAATTTCTGATTAGACTATACACTTCAACAGTACAATATCAGTGGCAATCACATTTGAAATGCTGACTGATTTTTAAAAAAACGCGTAAACCAGCCCTAAAAAGTATGCCCTGTATCTAAAATGGAGCAGTGTCAAAGATGAAATAGCTTTGACAAGAACAGCTCTGACCTATATTCTAAGAGGTGCTGTACAAGCAAGAGAAATAGTCACATAACCTTCATCCAATGAGTTTTCTTTTCTGAATTACTCTCCTTCTCAGAGATTCTCCATCAAACATTACTTTTTCCTATATTTGAATGGTGACTATGCTTCAAGAATGCTTCATTAGCTGTGAGGAACTTCCAGCTAAACATTTATATGCACATAGTGTGGAACGGTTAAGGTTAAAACCTTCAGGTATTTCTGATGACTGTAAAGATGTCAAAAGATCAATTTGCACTGGAGTCAACTTTAGAATGGACAGACTTGAGTTATGTTATATCAATGTCAGCCAGATAAAACAAACATCCAATTTGTATCTAGGTATTGACACAAGTGTACATAAATGAATTTCATTGAAGTTAACTCAGCTTTTACAACTGGTCATTGCCTTTACACCCTTCTCAAAGGCGCTTCTGGGCAAATACAAAGAATATAGAATAGAAACTTGATTAAAAAGAGGACACAAGTAGAAAGCAATTATAGGTGGTTAACAGCATCTACAAATATTTGACTCTGGAATAACTATTGCAACATCAAATTGGGCTGATCAGTGAAACAGTATCCAGCATTTCACAACATACAGAAGCAATTCTCCAGCAGGGTATTGGGCTAAAATGTGCAAGTTATCCATTGGCCCTGAGACAACCACAGTGACAACACAATGCTCCTCAGGGGTATATGAGAAAAGCTAACCAAGGAATAATGTCAAAACAGTTTCCAAATTTCCATATGTGGTGCACAAGCACAAAAATGTCTCACCATAAGCGCATGTGAAAGTCGCATTATTCTGACGACCACCATCAATGAGCAAGCAGTTATCTGAACTTAAACCAGGACAAAGCACGAATGAGAGTTTGAGCTTTTCAAACAAACACATGGGCATATGGAATGTTATTACGTCTTTGTGTCCTGACTATGTCATGTGACTCTGTGGTGAGCAATGGGCAAAGAAGTGAATACCTTTTCAGAACTGCATGACGTCACAAGATGACAACTGGAATATTGAAGGTACAAGAACACAACAAATAATATACACCCACATGTCATGATGGAATAACAGTAGATCTACACCATCAAATTCTAATAATGGAGGTCTAAATTTAGTTACATCATACATTTGCAAATGTACTACCTGATGTACAGAGACAATACTTGCTTGATTTTTTTTTAATTGGAAGAAAGGCTCACATTAAGATGCTGTATGATTCCATAGCTTCCAGACCATGTAGAGAAAGTATCATTAAGGCAGTCACATAGCATCATAACATGTGACATTCTGGTATGATAAGATACCGAACTCAGCTTCGGTCACTCACTGTGTAATGGAATCAGTGCAGTACGCACTGTGAGTCAGCAATGCATATAACAGTATCGGTGAGCACAAAACTCAGGCTGCTGCATAAGTTTGTGCTATCACAAACATGTAAGTGGTTATTGTAGAAGAAAACACCTTCAAGATATATCATGAAGATTGGATTCATGATGAGTCCGATATGTTACATAGAATATCATAGAAAACCACATCCTCCATCTCTATTTGCCCTTGGGAGTGCTGATTGAACTGATATATTCTATCTAGTGTAGAGAAACACATGTTTCTTGTTTTTTTTGGGTGAGGGAGAAGAGAGTGAGAGTGATAGAATAAGAGAGTTTGGGAGTGAGGGTGACAGAGAGGGCGAGATACTGTTAAAGTTGGTTTGACCAGCTGAAGGTCTTTGAGATGGTCCACACTGCAATGTTTAGGGGGTGAGATGTTAAGGTTGTAGATAGAGTATTGATCAAGCCAGCTGCTTCTTCCTGGATGATGTCAAGTTTCTTAAGTATTTAATCAAGCTACCATTATTCAGGCAATTGGAGATTATTTCAACTTGCATATCTTGAAGCGGATGAACAGTGAAAATTAGAAATTGCAAGGGTCAGAAAATGCTGGTGAGATGGATTATAGGTCTAACAGTTGCTAGACTAGTGGACAGAACATTACATAAGATATTAGAACTTATAACAGTTCTGCAGTAACTTTAACCTCTATATAGCCGAGACTAATCAAATTGGTAAAGGTGGTTTAGAAGACAAGTTTGTAACATGCTAGAGTGATTTATTGAAAGTCAACTAAGAATAAAACTGTTTTAGATCCAGTATTGTGCAAGGAGGCAGGGTTAATTAGAAATGTCATAGTAAAAGATCCAGTGGGAAATAATACAATCAATGGTACACAATGCAAATTGAATTTCGCATTAAGTTAGAAAAACAACATACTCGAATCACAAATAAAATGTTTTAAATCAAACCAATTACATAGTTATGGTAGGAGAGCTGGCTGTGCATGATTAGATAAACAGATTTTTAAAAAGATATAATGGTAAATATTTAATCAATATTCAACAAAAATATTTTTAAAAAGCATAAACTCAGATCAATCCAAAGCTTTACGAAGAAAGTTAAGGATAATTATAAAGTAAACTAAAGGGGCTCATCATTTGGAAATGTTTTAGAAACCAGCAAAGTGTAACCAAAATGTTGATTTTTAAAAAAGATAAAATAAGGAGAACAAACAATTCAGGAAGTGTCAAAATGTTGAACAGGTGTTTCTATCACTGTGCAAGTGAGAAAATTCTCATAATAGAAAGAAAATGGGCGATCTGTGTCGGAATGAGTTAAGATCAGCAGAACAAAGAGAAACGTAATGGAGGAACTCAAGGGATTAAAATGATTCTGATCCCAACTGTTGATGTTTCTGGACAAATCAGATCTGAGAATGAAATCTGGCTTGACACTTCAAGTGCAACTTTTCAAATATGGCAGTTAGTCACGCAAGGTTGCAGACTTTCAATAGAAGTTTGTTACACAAAAAAAACACTGAAATTACTCCACAGAGGCTGGAATTCCATTATCAAGCCACCCTTCATTTACACGTGGGCAGTCCTTGATACTGATCTAACTGCCAGAGTGAACAGAATCTCTGACACTGATGTTTATATCTGTCAGCCATGGCTTGCTGATTGGACCAGAGTAACAGCTTCAATCAGGAAACTCATATCCTGTAATGTCCACCTGGCTGACCTCGTAACAATCATTACATCCCTTCCCCTCTAAGTCCAAGGAGATAAGTCCAGTTCTTTTTATGTAGCTCCTCCCAGGGTGTTTTAGAACCGATACCTCTGATACGGGCAGTGTGTGATGCACAGTAGCTCACCTCTTATGTCCGGAACATCTTGAAGAAATTCATTCTCTTCTTCAGGCTGCAAAAGCGTCAAGGCAGGGACATCTACTGTGCTGTGTCCACCTCAGATTCCAAGTTATCCTCAATGCTTGACAGAGGGAGAACCCGTGAGTTCCAGAACACTCAGAAAGGCTGTCAAGGAGCTGAGCACATTTTGCTACCACACTGTTTACAAGTTTGCAGCTTTAATATGGTCGATTTTCTTGGGGTTCAGGACCATCACACCTACCTGAACTTTATGCACCATAGCCGATGTGTAACTGAGTTCAGGTTTTAAACAGCCAAGCGAATGAATAATGGGTGGGGGGGGTGGGGATGCTGCTTGCAAAAATCTTTGTCCTTGTTGGGATTCTGGACACTGTTCCACTCACACGACTATATCTGCATCCAATTCTGGCTGCTGGACATGTCTTTATTTTGACACCACTGGAAAACCCTGTGGGACTTTAGCCTGTATCTGCCAATGAACTTTGCTCGACACAAATCAGTCTTGCTGCTCATAATGATAAATGCCATTCTCTATTGTGATCTGATCTCTAGAAGGGTCCACAAAGGTAGGAATTCTGGTTGTGATGACCCTTTGGTTTCTCCAATCACTATCAGCTGGTTTGGTTTTACCTGGATTGGATCTTTCTGTGTCCAAAGTCTGATATTGTCAGCTGTGACTGGAAGTGTGTCCAGAAATTTTAAAACCATTACAGACTTTTCAAATGATGGCACCACCAGTGATGGATCTGCTAGTGGGAAGCGGCTCAATCTATCTGCATTTGTTACTTGGCCTCCCAGACAGTGTTCCAACTTGTAATAATATGCACTTCGTATTATAGCCCACCACAGAATTTGGCCTGGAGCTATAGGTGGCATTGCCTTTATCCTCTGTTAGTAATACAAATTTGTCAGAAAAGGTATTGATGGAAATTCTCGATTCAAAATATGACCATCAAACCCTCCTTCTGTATCTTGGTGTATTTAAGCTTTGCATTAGCCCAAGCCTTGGGTGCATATGCTAATGGGCATTCCTCTCCATTGGCCACCTATGAGTTAATATTATTCTGATGCCATATGGGAAGGTTTCGTATGTCAATACCAGATCTCATTTGGGATCACAGTGTGCCAACACCTTACAAGATGACAGCTGTTTCTTCACTTCCCTGAGAGCTATCGCTTGGCTACACCATAATTTCTTTTACTTAAGCGTTGATGCAAACGTGCAGGATGGAGGCCAGGTTATACATGAACTTTCCATAATAATTCACCAGCCGAAAGAAAGACCTAAGCTCCGGTCCAGGCATACCCCAGCCATCCAGGGGTACCTTGGATCACCCTCACGTTTTCCTTCTGATGAGCGTAACCAGTCTTGTCAATTCTGTAGACCAATAATGTCACTTAGATGTGCCTGGATTGCACATTTTTCCCTCCTAAGGCATACGTCCACCTGGGAAAAATATCTAAAGATTATGTCCAAGTTCTCTTTGTGCTCCTTGTTGGTCTTCCATTTTATTAACAAGTCATCTAGATAAATGGCAACCTGTTTGGAGCTTGTAAAATTATCTGCTGAAAAATGACACAGGCTGATGATACCCCAGATGGCAGTCACACAAGTTGGCATGAATCCTGATGGGTATGAATGTTGGTATACTTCTGGCACTCATCATCTAACTTCTGGGACGGCATTCAGCCAGCCATTTTCTAGTTGAGCCAATCTAGATGAATCTCTCTGTACCAGTTTGCCCCATTAAGCTTGGGCCCAAGCCTTTTACTACAGTCAGGGTAACTGAACTAGCTGCTTCTCATATAAGGCTGGAACCCAAGTTGAACTCTTAATCTGCAAAGGTTTCCTTTTATAGATTCTCAGTCTCATCAAGGTCTTATGAAAACTTAAGGTTTGGAGTCCACAACAAAGTTTCTTAAAGACTGGTTCTGAAGTCACTGGTATAGCCAAGCCTGCATCCATTAGAACTGGGTAACATTTAACCAGACATTTATTTTGATTGGCTCTGATTTGGGTGTTGCTAAGCAACTTAACTATTCCAAACTAGAAGTAGATGAGCTTTTGAGGGTGTGCATTTTCCTCGATATTAGTCTCTGAGTTCTCTTACTCAGTTTAGGTTGAATATGACTCTTTTGCTGTCATGGGTCTGCATTCCAGCAGCAACTACAATGACTGAAGAAAATTTTATCCATTTGGCTGAAACTCAGCTTTGTTTTTGAGATTTTGCTGTAGGCTAACCTAGAGTTCCTCTGTTTAGGATCTGCCCTGAGTAAGGTTCTGCAATTGCCATTATTCAAGTGGTATTCCCTAAGCTAACTCAGATTGGTAAGGGTGTCCACTTCCACTGGAATATCCTGCAACTCATATGTTACATTTGCTACATTTTCCAATGATAAAGCCAATTGTAGTGCCTGCTTGAAGTTCAGTGGACTTTCAGCTAGTAGGCACATTTGCGTGATTATATCATTAATCCCACTCTTTTTGCTGCTAATATAACTCCTCAGAAGATAATATCCTGTCACCAGCTCACCCTTCATTTTCATGTGGAGAGTCCTTGATACTGATCCAGCTCCCTCAGAGGCAGCTCTCAGAGTGAAGAGTGCCTCAGACCCTCCTTTTTTCTTACTTTTTATCTTTTTTTATCTTTTCTTTTTTTAATAACTTCTGGTTGTGTTTTATGTGTTTGTTTTCAGGGGAGGTTACCCAGGAACTGCAAGTGTGAATACTTCACTGCCTCCCAGTTCAGGTACAGTTTTTTGGGGTTTTTTTGGGAATACTAGAATACAGTAAAAGACTCCAGGGAACAGCATAGGAAGTAAAATTTGACACCAAGCTTTATAATCTGATGTTAAGCCAGGCATTCAAAATTCTGGTATTAATAGACATCTCACAGAGGACTGTGAGATAAAGTGGAAGGAGGTTGGCAAAATAACTCTACAGAGGCTGGTATCCTGTCACCAAGTCACTTTTTATTTACACATGGAGAGTCCTTGACAGTGATCCAGCTCCCTCAGAGACAGCTCTCAGAGTGAACAGAGACTCAGACCCTCCTGTTTGTATCTGTCGGCCAAAGGTCTCTTAATGCACTGGGTTAACAGCCCCAATTAGGGAACTCACTCTATGAGGTCCACCTGGCTAACCTTGTTACAATCACTGCAAATACATCGCAAACCAAGTTAAATTTAGAAGACAGTTTTATTTGATCTAAAACATGCAATATAAACTGTAAACCAGTTTCCTGACACTACCCACTACACAGAGAGTAGTGTCGCGACCAGAAAAATTATACACCTCTCTCAATTCTTTAATGTTAAACTTATTTGACTCATTTTTCTTGTGAACTGTAGAAATGATGACCTATTGTCCCATAGGCCACCAAATTGCTAGTCCAATGGCATTACCACAATCCCACAGCCTCTCCATAGTTTCCATGTGCTTTTAACATGCATTTCAGAGCCATGTGTAAAGCATGTATCGAGCATTGGATATCAGGTGGGAACCAGAGAGCAAAGATAAATTGAGTATTTTCAGATTGGCAGGCTGTGACTAGTGAAGTGTCACAAAGATCAGTGTTGGGCCCTCAGTCACCTTCAATCTATACTAATGGCTTAAATATATTCTTCTCAGTCTACTCATCTAAGACTTTTGATGATTCAAAGCTATGGGGAATTCAAACTGTGAGGAGAATGCAAAGAACAAGGACAGGTTAAGTGAATGGGCAACAAACTGACAGATCAAGTAAAATGTAGGAATTGTCAGGTTATTCACTTTGGTTGAAAGAATAAAAGCATTTTTCCCAGAAAGATCTGAAACAGGAGAGACATAATTACATAATAGTAATGTCACTTGACTAGTATTCTGAAGGCCCACACTAATGCTCCAGCAATGGATTTGAATAGCACTGTCCCTACAATAATTGGAATTCCAATTCAGTTAATTAAAACACAAATATACAAAGTTAGTTTTAGTAATGGTAACAATGATAATCCAGGATTTTCTAAATCCAGCAGGTTCATGAAAGTCCTTTAAAAACAAAACAAGGAGAAATTCTGTTTTCCTCACCCAATCTGTCCTACATGTGACTCCATACTAAATAGCAGTATGACTGACTCTTAACTGCTCGATGAAATGGACCAGAAAGCCATTCAGTTCAAGACTGATTAGGACTGGCTGAATTCTGGCTCCACTAATTATAGCAATCAGGTTCTGGTTGATGTTCCCCAATGATTTATGGTTCCAGAGGCGGGGAGATACTCCAAATCATTAAAGCTCCTGGTTGCGGTTGGAAGAACTGGTTCCCCTTGATTATACATCAGCTCATTTATTCTTCTTCTTGCCTCCAAATCAAAGAAAAATGAAGAAAGATTAAATTGAAAACTGATCCCTTCTCTTTGACTGTTTTTCTCCCAGATCCAAATTAATTCATGGTTCAAATAAGGGCTAGTTGTGGTCAGGTGGCCTGTAACAGAAATGTTTACAAAACTGGTTAAGAGCTACAATCAAGCATGCTAGGAATTTTAGTCAAGCTATTTAAACTCTGGCCTCAGTTAAAACAATTTCCTGTGTTGACCAAATAAAACAGGTGCCATGTGACTGACTAGGCAGATTGGCACCATACTAGTTTATGTGGAGCATGGAATGTGGCTGTTTAATATTTGTGAGTTTACCAGCAAACATTGGCTGGGATCAAATAGTGCAATCAGAATTTGATCAGTTCATTGGGTGAGGGCCAGAGAACTTTCTGGAAACTGAGCGCATTTTGAAATAAGTTAGCAGAAGAAAGGATTTTCTCAGGAGGAGCCTCCAAGACCATATGCTCTGAAGTTAACTTTAAAAAAGACAAAGAATTATGAAGTGTGACCTACACTGAGTCCAAAATTGGCCACCTCCTTCAAACTGGGGTAGCATTTGATTCTAGGTAAAAACAATGACTGCAGATGCTGGAAACCAGATTCTGGATCAATGGTGCTGGAAGAGCACAGCAATTCAGGCAGCATCGAGGAGCTTCAGCAAAATCGACGTTTCGGGCAAAAGCCCTTCATCAGGAATATAGGCAGAGAGCCTGAAGCGTGGAGAGATAAGCTAGGGGAGGGTGGG